>NW_020527571.1:0-68943 GCF_003368295.1 Carassius auratus | reverse complement strand
AGATGTGTGTAGCAGAAATGAGTCAAATCAGACAAATCAAAGAGTCTATCAGAGCTGTGTGCATTGAAACATGAGCTGAATTCCTCAGGAAGTCATAAATCAGTTCTAGTGCCACAAGAACCAAGCAAGATAACCCAACCAACCAACTTGTTCACACAACAGCTTTCAACATTAACACCAATAGAACAATTATTGACAATTTTAATTCAAAGAAGAGATTGTCAAATGTATTGTTCGTGATTGGAATGCAATGCTGGACATCACATGTAAACCCAGGAGATCAAGTTACATACTTGCATTGACTTCCCCCCCAGCCAGTGAAACCAGACTGAAATTCCTAAGGGGGAAGGGCTTTAAACCTTTGTCTTCACAGAAAAGTCCTTTGCTAGAGAATGGCAAAGAAACCCTTTTTATACATTATATATGGACCAGAATGAACTCAAAAAAAAGACTTATGAATGAATCATTCCATTGCTTAACTCCATATTCATTTACGTGTAACCCACACATTTGACTATCATGTATAATCACTTATTGTGTATGTCTTTTGATAACTATAGGATATATAGTCCATGTCTAGTATTGAAATAATCGCATTTTCTTGCTTGATATTGTCCTGACAATCATTTATTTGTAAAATATATCATAATCATGTTATAGGAATCATGTCCAAAATTAGACCCTGTGAGGCAAGAACCACATGCTTGGTAAGATAAACAAATGATTTATGATACCCACCCCAAGAACATATCTGATTGGTCAAGGCAACATTTGAGGGGTGGCCAACAGGAAAGTTTAAAAACTTTGGACACGATTAAATCTTGCTTTTAGTTCTAGTCTAGCTGCTGCTATTAGCCATGTCGGCTTTTAGTTCCAGCCTTGCTCGTGCTATCAGTCATGCATGCTCTTAGCTTTTAGCTTGTAGCTTTGCTACCTAGCTTTAGCTATAAGCATCTAGCAATGCGGTTAGTCGTCATTGTTCTTTGAGCGCAGTTCCAGCGTGCCTGCCTGCTGCTAATTATGCTACAGTGAGAAGGAACACAACCTAGTCTCGTCAAACTTTATTTCTTTTCTTTTCCGTTTGAGAGTTTCGTGTTCTGAGTTAAGTTTTGTAACGTCCATTCAACTTCAACCAGCAAACACGACTCTGCACTTTCAGCCAACGCCCAACAACCACGGGCTTCCCAAGACGTCACTTCAGAGACTGAACTTCCAGCCAATCAACGACCTCGGGATAGCCCTTTCACCGAGGCTCCTTCTTCACAGGAGATGCAAGTAACTTTACCTCCAGACTGTGACCTTTACTGGTGTATCTAATATAATTTTAACCTCATTGAGGAACTCAATGCGAGCGCTAATTACGTGATTGATGGTTGTTCATGTTTATGCAATTTAACGTATTGCTGTTAACTTGGGATTCCATATTTCCATTCTCTTAAACTCATCTTTCCCTAACTTTCGACCTTCCTGCAACTTGTGTGAATGTGTGTGTGCGTGCGTTTATGTGTTAGATTAGTTTATATGTCTTAGATTTATCTAATAAAGCCTTATTCATATTGAAAAGAGAAGTATCTTGTGTTTTGTGCTTACAAGTTAATGTCTTAAACTGCCGATCTTGTTACTGTGCTAATTGATAGTGTTTTCACTTTAGTTTGGATATTAGTATCCAGCGCAGATTTGATGTTAAACGGCTCGTTCACTGAATCGCAGGCGCGTCTCCGTGAACAGCCGTGAAACAGTGATTCTGTTCAAATTCCCTTTAAAATCTTAAATGATTCCCTTTGAGCTAAATTGACCTGTTTCCCTTACATTTATAATGGTGAAGAATGATTGCGGGCAGTTTAATCTAAATTATGAGCATAAACCAAGTTATTTAATCTTTGATTTTGCTAAAGGAATGAAAGATGAGAAGCATGCGAGACCTGAGTATGTGTGTGTGACGCGTGACGTAAGCAGCGCGCGCCTCCCCGCTTGAATGAAAGGAGCTAGAGGAGACTAACTCAAGTTCGTCTTTTCAATGTTAACAGCAGTAAGTGAACTTAAAAGTAAACATCTGAGATCGTACAATAAGGTAGAAATTGAGCGTGTTCCTCATTTGTGTAATGCCTTGTTTTATAGCTGATTTGATTTCACTGCGTGTTCCAGTGTCTCAAACGCTATCTCAGTCACTGTTTGCTGAACGGAGCTAAACTATTAGTGTTTCAAAAGGGATATAAATCGGTGAATAAAGAATAGTTTTGAGCGGGTTCCTCAATCTATTTATCAAAGTCCCCGTATTCATATTTCATATAGTTTGATTGCCAGTGTGTGTTCCACTGCCGAATCAAATTTGATATTCGACTCCCCTAAGTTAACGTTAAACATTAGAGAACAATGTTTGCCCATGTGTATCCGTTCACAAAGTGAATGCAATCTCGCGTAACACTGCGTGTGTCCGAGAGTAATTTGAATGGGAGTGTTTTAAAAGCTTGATCAAATAAATTTTAACTGTGTACCAACAGCGAAGGAAAACTTTTATGTTTGTGTCCAGAAAAACTGGCACGGAGATTCAAATTGCTGAGATTGATATAACTGTGTTCCCTTAACTACAGCAGGAAGCTGCTATATCTGAATTAAGATAAATTTAACTCTATACAAACTGAGAGTTTAAGTGCCACATCGCAAAACCAACTGAAAGGCGGTGTTGTTATTTGTACAGTGTTGAAATGAGCCGACATTTCATGTAACATGCTTAACTGTACTTGCAACAATGCAACGATTCATGTGCTAATCCACTAGAATGTGTTTTGGTTGCCATAGTGACGACCGTGACCCGGAAGCCTAACGTACTTCCGGAGCAACTCTGAACTGTGCACGCGCAGCGCACAAACTCCGCGGTTTCGCTAAGCTAACGAAACCATTGCATTTACATTGAAGTCTATACTAAAGCCACTAGCCTCGAAGGTTAGCCGTTAGCATTACCATCCAGTGGTAGAATAATGTGTGTTTGGGCAACGCTGACGTGATTTAACCATTTTAAACATCTTAACTAACACTTGTTAGTCTCTTTCTTTTTATCGCTCTCTTTTCTCACTAGACCACTTATTTTCATTTTACTAGAAAGGGAAATACTGACTCACAATTATTAATTGTCAAATTGAAATTTAATTGAAACATTAAATTTATTTTGAATCATTTAAAATTTCCCTTTCAGATCATTTCATATGATCTTTTATTTCTAGTATTCTCTTTTGGGTCTAATTATTTTAGGAATGAATAAGCCTTGAACTTTGGAAGTTAAAGTAAACTTATTCTTCCTAATTTATTTATTACCCATCTGAATATATGCTATTCAGACCTTTACTTATTTGAATGCGTTTTACCCCTCTTCCTGTTTTGGTTATACACTTAACCACTATTGTTTTACGTATTGATTTCCTCTTTTTAATTTCATGTTTGCATATTTTGCCCATTTATAAATTGTTTAATTTTCCTATTTCTTACCATTTCTTTTGTGTATCCTAGCCTGGGAACGACAAACCTGAGCCCCAAAAGGAGACATTGTTATCCCTCACTACGAGTTCAAATAAATTAGAAAGACAACCCTCTTTCACTTAAAGTTTATTTTGTTTGATAAGTTGTGCAGCAACTAACACAACGCTCTCCTTGTAGTTCAGATAACCGCTACTGAGACTTACCATCTCCGTCCTCTCTCTCCTTTACTTTCCTCTTCTCTTTTTACATTTGTAGGACATGTAAGAACCATCAATCAATTCTAAGTGAAGTAAATACACAATCGTGCCAAAGACGACGAATCATCCTTATGAATTTGATTGTAATCATCCTCTCATTTGTTCTTCCTAACCTCCCTACATTTGGAAACGCAATCCAAGTTTTAGCATCTCATCCAACGTTGAGATCAATTTAATAGAGATACGTGTTGAGCAACTGTCGCCTTCGCTGACTCCCTGGTGAGCGGTCCAACTGAAAGGTGTACGGTGTCAATCCTGTCAGACTAAGAAAAGAGATATCAGAATTATTATTGTATTCTTTTGTCCAAAGCAAGAAATATAATAATATTATTTATGTTTTTGATAACATTTAATTGGAAAAAATAATTTTCCTCATTTGAAAAACAGAAATTTTGCTTGTCATTTGAATTTGTTTTTCACCTCTGTCTCTCTTTTCCTCTTCCTCATTAGAGTGACAAAGTCTTCGCATCTCTAGTCTACTTAGACACCCTGAGACCAACACAGTCATCACCACATTTCACTAGTGGTTCACAATCACTGATACAACACTTAGTTGTCCCACCACACATAGGCTTTTACTCCACACAGATCTGTGTCAGTCTCTCTTCTCCCCAGCGTGCCAACATGCCGCAGACTGCAGACCCCATTTCCCATGGGGAAGATGTGAACATTTGGCTGAGAGGCATAACAGACAGCCTCACTCCAAAGACATTTGAACTGTTATTATTTTTAATAATAATCCTAATCCTGAGAAGATTCCTGACACAAGATTCAAGCCAGAACAACAACCACGAGGAGCTAGACAAGATCACGAGCTCACTAAGCTATGCCTTCACAACCCAGCTGAAACTGAGCGACAAGCACATCACCCACCTTCAAGAGGAGCTGACACGTGCTCAACGTCGCATAGACAAGCTGGAAGTGAAAGTTCAAAATCAACTCAAAGCACCCAGCGAGAGGGAGCAGGATACAACAGAACAAGTTATGAAGCTCCAAGCAGCCCTGGCAGCAGCTCAGCTCGACCAGCAACATACAACGGCTGCTCAGAAAGACCTGCTAAACAGACTCCAGTATGCCGAACAGCTACTAGAGAAAGCCAAGATAGACATCAGAAACAAGAACTCTGAAATCTGTGCTTTGAAAGACCACCTTGAAAGGTACAGAACTGAAATGGACAATCTGACCCAACAACTAGACGATACCAACGATGAGCTCTACATGGTCAGAAAAGAACTCCAAAATGCTTACAAGCACAAACAAGAGCCAAGGAAAGAGAAACCTCTCTTAGCCTCATCACTGCTGAGCAGAGCAGAGTCCCACGTCCAAGGAGCGAAGGGCCACAACCCAAAACCTCACCTGCCTTCGCCACACAACCCTTTCCTGCCAACGAAAGAAAACCTCCCGTCCAAGGCCTTGAAGCTGCACACGGGATGACCATCAAAGACCTCAACAAGCTGTCTAAAAACATCAGCAGGTTCAACCCGAACTCCACAGAGAGCCCCGACATCCAAGCTTATCTGCGAGATATCGAATTTCACCTGGAAGTGAGACCTCATGTGACTGACAGAGACTGGTTATACCTCCTTAGAGCCACGTCCAGTTCCGAGGTACGAAACTTTCTAGATCGACAGCCCAGTCAAACCAAGTCAAACTACCAGCGACTTCGTGAGGTCCTGATTAAAGAGTTTACAGACCCAGAGTCTGAACATGGACTGTTAACTGCCTTGGAAACCAAACAAGGTCGTCAAGAGACTCCACAAGCTTACTACAACCGACTCCGACAATCCTACTTTGGTGCACACAACAACTCTGACCTTGAAGAGGATGTGAACTTCAAAACCCTCTTCCTAAAGAATCTGCACCCTGGAGTCAGTCACCATCTAGGTGTCATGGCCTGTCCGAACTCCATGACCATCCAGCAGTTGCGTGACCTAACACAGAAGGCCTATAACAAGCAGAAGTTGGCCTCAAAGAAAGGTAACAAAACATCCACACTCTTGAACTCTGTCAACAAAGACTCAAGCCTTGCACTGGACGACACCCAGTGGCATCACAACACCAGAGTCTTCCATCAAGAGCACAGAGAACGTGACGCCCATATCCACGACCGCTTTCAGCCCAACTGCTGGAAAAATCCATGGGACCAGCCACGCTTCTCAAGAAACCAAAAGGATAACATCTGGAAACCTAACCAGATATCCAAAGGTAATCACCTGACTCATCCAAGAGCAACTCGTGTGGGTAAGCGACAAGAAAACCCACCTCAGCACCACTCAGACATGCACAGTGCTGAGTATGCACAAGAACATGACCGCTTACCATTAGAAGACACGGAACAAGTCATGGAACAACTAAGAGAGTTCCTTCAAGACAATTTACATGCAGGTGACCACAAATTTGAGTCATGCTCGCTGTGACCAGCGACAGAACGGAAGGCCGGTGATCACCTGGTGCACCACATCAGAGATGACAAGCACCTGTTCAACAACGACCCAGAACGAACAAGTCTTTCACGGCCAACTGTTGATGAAAAATCTGAGGTACTAAAGGACATCACCTCAGTCACTAACAAACTGTCAAATGAACTCCAACTCCAAGTTCCAAATTCCCTGTCTGTGCAACAGCAACCACCAGAGCACAGAAGGTCAGAAAGTCTGCTACAGCCAGAAGGCATCACAAGAAGAATGCAACATAGGAGACAAGTTTTGCAACTCAGCTTCACACAGCCATGCCAAACTGCCTCCGACTGTCTGCCAAAGAACCTCCTGCCTTGCTGGACTGACCCCTCATTAGACCATGGACACGCCCTCATCCAAGCCAAGGATGCAGAGAGCCAGTTTTCAGTGACATGCTAGAAAAAGGGGGAGACAACACAGACTTGAACAGATCTGACCACACATGCACTACACCAGTAACACACAACATTACCTACACCCAGAGGTAAACACATCTACTGATAACACAGTCAACAAACATATTCTTCCCACAGGTAGAATATCCAACTTTTAGTGTAACAAAGTTACACATACCCACCATGAAGAAACGTGCAGCCATCCTCACAATAGGTAGAACACCTGACACTAAGTTAAGGTTCATGACACACTAGCTGCACCTGACATCCTAGCTCAATAGTAGTTGTAACCCATGCTAGGAAAACCCACAGCAGCCTTGTTTTGTTTTGTTCTTCTTCTACCTATCCTTCTCCTTCCCCTCTTTCCTGAGTAGGTGAAATGCCTAGACACCCTGCGAGGGTCGAAGGTCTGATATTAGGATTGACTCGCAACACCTAATATCCGCCAGCCACTCTAAACTGAATGGAAGCCAGAGAGCTCCATGCATGATAGGTCAATTCATTGAATTGAAAATGAAATTACTAGAAAACTAATGGTAAACATGTAAAGTAAGACAACCTAGAAGAACCAAACAAAGTTAACCACAAATTTGATTGATGAATCAAAATAAAAACAATTTCCAAGACGATCTAAACTATCCTCAATGTGCTAAACTACATTGGCTAATTGAACTTAACCACGTGTACCTAAATAACCTGATGCCTGCACCAGTACAGTAACTGTCATGGAGGTGTTGTCTTGCTGTTTGCTGTGTTTGTCTGCTTCTTCTGCCTTTGTTTCTCCAGCGATCGACGATGTCTTCACCTAAACACCTCGCCGATCGAAAGGGGGATATATGTAGCAGAAATGAGTCAAATCAGACAAATCAAAGAGTCTATCAGAGCTGTGTGCATTGAAACATGAGCTGAATTCCTCAGGAAGTCATAAATCAGTTCTAGTGCCACAAGAACCAAGCAAGATAACCAACCAACCAACTTGTTCACACAACAGCTTTCAACATTAACACCAATAGAACAATTATTGACAATTTTAATTCGAAGAAGAGATTGTCAAATGTATTGTTCGTGATTGGAATGCAATGCTGGACATCACATGTAAACCCAGGAGATCAAGTTACATACTTGCATTGACTTCCCCCCCCAGCCAGTGAAACCAGACTGAAATTCCTAAGGGGGAAGGGCTTTAAACCTTTGTCTTCACAGAAAAGTCCTTTGCCAGAGAATGGCAAAGAAACCCTTTTTATACATTATATATGGACCAGAATGAACTAAAAAAAAAAGACTTATGAATGAATCATTCCATTGCTTAACTCCATATTCATTTACGTGTAACCCACACATTTGACTATCATGTATAATCACTTATTGTGTATGTCTTTTGATAACTATAGGATACATAGTCATGTCTAGTATTGAAATAATCGCATTTTCTTGCTTGATATTGTCCTGACAATCATTTATTTGTAAAATATATCATAATCATGTTATAGGAATCATGTCCAAAATTAGACCCTGTGAGGCAAGAACCACATGCTTGGTAAGATAAACAAATGATTTATGATACCCACCCCAAGAACATATCTGATTGGTCAAGGCAACATTTGAGGGGTGGCCAACAGGAAAGTTTAAAAACTTTGGACACGATTAAATCTTGCTTTTAGTTCTAGTCTAGCTGCTGCTATTAGCCATGTCGGCTTTTAGTTCCAGCCTTGCTCGTGCTATCAGTCATGCATGCTCTTAGCTTTTAGCTTGTAGCTTTGCTACCTAGCTTTAGCTATAAGCATCTAGCAATGCGGTTAGTCGTCATTGTTCTTTGAGCGCAGTTCCAGCGTGCCTGCCTGCTGCTAATTATGCTACAGTGAGAAGGAACACAACCTAGTCTCGTCAAACTTTATTTCTTTTCTTTTCCGTTTGAGAGTTTCGTGTTCTGAGTTAAGTTTTGTAACGTCCATTCAACTTCAACCAGCAAACACGACTCTGCACTTTCAGCCAACGCCCAACAACCACGGGCTTCCCAAGACGTCACTTCAGAGACTGAACTTCCAGCCAATCAACGACCTCGGGATAGCCCTTTCACCGAGGCTCCTTCTTCACAGGAGATGCAAGTAACTTTACCTCCAGACTGTGACCTTTACTGGTGTATCTAATATAATTTTAACCTCATTGAGGAACTCAATGCGAGCGCTAATTACGTGATTGATGGTTGTTCATGTTTATGCAATTTAACGTATTGCTGTTAACTTGGGATTCCATATTTCCATTCTCTTAAACTCATCTTTCCCTAACTTTCGACCTTCTTGCAACTTGTGTGAATGTGTGTGTGCATGCGTTTATGTGTTAGATTAGTTTATATGTCTTAGATTTATCTAATAAAGCCTTATTCATATTGAAAAGAGAAGTATCTTGTGTTTTGTGCTTACAAGTTAATGTCTTAAACTGCCGATCTTGTTACTGTGCTAATTGATAGTGTTTTCACTATAGTTTGGATATTAGTATCCAGCGCAGATTTGATGTTAAACGGCTCGTTCACTGAATCGCAGGCGCGTCTCCGTGAACAGCCGTGAAACAGTGATTCTGTTCAAATTCCCTTTAAAATCTTAAATGATTCCCTTTGAGCTAAATTGACCTGTTTCCCTTACAGTGCAAAGCAGTAATCAAAGCAAAAGGTGGCTACTTTGAAGAACCTAGAATATTACATATTTTCAGTTGTTTCACACTTTTTTGTTATGTATATAATTCCATATATAATTCCACATGTGTTAATTCATAGTTTTGATGCCTTCAGTGTGAATCTACAATTTTCATAGTCATGAAAATAAAAGAAAACTCTTTGAATGAGAAGGTATGTCCAAACCTTTGGTCTCAAACTGATATAAATATATTCCGGTCTGTGTTGTGTATATCGGTCTGGCTGCGGTGCCATCTACAAACGCAGTTAAAGGCAAGGTGATGAGTAGACTGAAGTTGGGCTCAGGTGGTTGTGCTGCGGGATGTTTCCCATACATTTATTTATTTTTGGAGACTCGCCACAATTTTAAAACTGATAGATTTTCAAAAAGGCTTCGTTGAATAAACATGAGTAACGTTACGTACTGCACGTTTAATAATTCCTAACATTTATATGTTTAAATATCAAAACGAGGCACAGGTGTTTTTATATCGCTGTATTTCTGAAGGAAGACTTGCATGTTATATGCCTGATAAAGCAGCGTGTGAGCGTAGCTCTGCTTTGTTTACAGCTGTTACTGGGGAAACCTCTATTTCTTGCACTTTATGTCTATGCTTTAAAACATCTCCTGCTGGCAAAGGATGAATTTGCATTTTCATCAAGTCCGCCTGATCCACACAGAAAACATATTTTGTTTGTTATCAAAAAATATCTACTCTAGAGGGACTTGGCTGTTGTTATTGATTCTATTTGGAGTCTACCGGTTAGGTTAGGTCTACAGAAGCGTTTGTTTATAAAAGTTTGTTTATGTTGTTGCCGTTGAAACCGTCTATATATATATATGTGTGTGTGTGTGTGTGTGTGTGTGTGTGTGTGTGTGTGTAATGTATGTGTGTGTAAAATACATTTCTTTTAAATTTATAGCACAGTAATGAAGGCAGCAACATGTGGTAGATGGGACAGAACAAGAATCTTTCATTGTGCTAATGTATTATAATACGAAAGGGAATGGCTCCTATACAGCGTGCATCGCGTAAACACAACCAGTGCGCAGAATGATGCACTTGAAGCAACACAGAGTCACAGCGTGTAGCATTACTCACAGAAATGTTCAAAACACCAAAGGAAGAGATATTGTTGTGTATTATATGTGTGCAATATTTTGAGCCTTTTCTTTTAACAGTTTTAAATATCAGTTATTGTGCGCTCTTGAAGAGAGTTTCATTGTTTTGACTGTAGTAACTAGGGCTGGGATGATACGCTAATCTGCCAATTCAATACTATCCCGATACTTGTGTGCCGATTCAATATATATTTATAATTATATATATATATATATATATAATTTAGCATTGTGATTATAGTTATATAACTATTGCAATTCGTGACTTATCCAAATTGTCTGTAAAATTATGTTTGTTTCTGTAGATTTGAGGGAAAGAATAAAAGAGTAAAAACAAGGAGGTCTGGGAATGACTGAAGGGAACTGACAGCAGTGAGGGAAGGAAGTTATCACCAGAATGTAAGTTCTTTGAGAATGTGTGCATTATTACAAGTTGAGTTTTCATTTAAATGTGGCAATGTACACAACTGGTCAAAAGTTTTAAATATATTTTAAAAGTTTAATTTATTTCTATAATGCACAGCTATATTTTCAGCATTAATTACTCCAGTCTTCAGTGTCACATGATCTTCAGAAATCATTCTAATATGATGATTTACTGCTCAATACATTTTTCTGATTATTATCAGTGTTGGAAACAGTTGTGCTGCCCAAACATTTTGTCTACACTACAGTTATATTTATTTTATTTGGGGGTGGTTGGCTAATAGCAAGAATGCATAAAATTGAAAACCAGTGGTAGAGAAGACTTTTGTAATTTTACAAAAGATTACCTTTTTTTTCAATGTTTTGAACTTTGTGTTTTATAAAATAATAATAATGAAGAAAAAAATTCAACTTTCCAGAAATGCTAAGTTTTCTTCCCCATCATTTCTAATATGGGGTGCGTTTCCCTAAAACCAACTTTGGTCACAAGTTCCTTCTTTACCAATAGAGTTCAGTGGAACTAACAACCGTAGTAAGCTAACTGCAGATGTGATTTACATCATGTATGTCATGAGCAGATGTACACTTTGATCTTAGCCGCAATAATGCGATTGGGTGCACGTAAATGCACTGATTTGTGATAATCAGCAATGTTTCCCGATCAGCAAATCAGTATATGAAAAAGATCATGTGACACTGAAGACTGGAGTAAAGTTACAGAAAAATTCAGCTTTGCCTCATAATTATTTCAATAAATATGTTTAAGTATATTCAAAAAAGAGTATGAAAACTGTTATTTCTTTCTTTCTGTTTTCTTTTTTTTTTTTTTTTTTTTTTACAATTACTTTAAAACATTTTTTTTATCAAATTAATCTAGCTTTGGTGAGCAGAAGAGACTTCTCTTGAAAACCATAAAGAAAAGATTCCAGATTTTTGACTGGTTGTGAACATATATGAGCAACATTAACAAGATGATCCTCCCTTTCAGCTCAGAGAAGGATGTTGACAGCAGGCCCAGGATGAAGAAGAGGAGGAAGAACACATTTAACAATTTTCTCATAAGCTTGCCATGTGTTATAATAAAAACAATGAACATGACTACAATAATATGCTAAATGTTATTGAAAGATTCCAGTTTGCAAGAAGTCTGAGTGTCTGACTCTACACTAGAGGAACTCTTTTCTGAAGAAGATCAGGTGCTGAGAAGGAGCCTTGTTCTACAGCAAAACACTGCATCAAGCCTCCTGTCCTTCCCTCAGAAGAGCCTGTCTTCTGCTGCTGGGGTAAGAAACACACTCTTCCTCTTCTCTATCGGCTGTCCTGCACCTAACTCTGCCTCCTCAGCACTGTCTGAAAGAGTCATCTCCACAGTCAGTAATCACAGATCACAGATTCTTCTGAGAAAGTCAATATGCTCATTTTCTTAAAAAACTTTGTTTTTTCAGGTGGGACAAATAATACAGGAGAGATGCTAGAAATCTCTATATTGTTCATTTTTCATATCTTTACGCTTTATGAATGTTTTTCTTCTGAGAAGCTCAAAAATTATGGTTCTTTGGTAATTGTTATATTGTTTAGTTTTATCCTCTGATAGTGAGCACAGAGCCCTGATCATGACATGCAAGAAAAAGAAAGAAATCATGTCCATGATTTACTAATTCGTTCCCTCTATGTACTAAACGTGCACGATTACTTTTACATTTCATTGATTTGCTAAATCGTATGCACAATTTACTAATTCGTTCTCTTGATGTATAAAAAGTGTACACGTTTTAGCAAATCGAGGGAATGAAATAGAAAATCGTGCGCATGAATTAGCCTAATTTTTTCCCTGCATGTCGTGTAATTAAAGCACATCACCACCAGACATTTATACCAGGAGCTTCATATACGACGCTCACAGTTTTACTTGGTGCAGTATCTGCTGAATTGTTTCATATCTATTTATCATGTATTTTTTGTTGCACTAAATTATGTTGTATCAATAAGTTTACTGATAATTATTTTTAATTTTCACTAATAACGTCATTAACCATCTTCCCATCTTTAAGACAAAAATTTTCTATTGTTTATATTTTGTAATCTATGAATTGATGTGTTTAGTTTTCTGTGCTCATAACTTAGTAACATTTTGCATGTTTAAAGAACAGGTGCGATGTTCAAAATGTTTTGGCTTCCTATTTGTACAAAGTAGTGCTGAATAAATATTGATTTGTGAATGAATGCAGTGTGTTTTTGTATATTTTATATTAGAATGTAATGTTTTTGTATTTGTTTGCATTGCATGTATGTAATTAATGTATTAACTATGAATCCCCTATAATTAGATTACAATTCGATTTCATAAGGTTTATTTTTTGCACCAGAGATGGATTGAGTTTATTAGTTCTTTATGTATTTCAAGGTAATGGTGAGGTGAAAATATGAATTACCAATATGATCCTGTAATGTCACGTCCTCATAACGTGCCAGTTTGGTCGTCAGGACATACTCATCACGTTCCAGCGACGTTCCACTATAACGTTGCCACGACGGATATGGGAATCACAAAGTTACGTCACTGGAACGTTATGTGGTACGTCGCTGAGACCAATATGGTATTTTATAGGAACGTCCTCATAACGTGACAGTGTGGTCGTTGGGACGTACTCATCACGTTCCAGCGACGTTCCACTATAACGTCGCCACGACGGATATGGGAATCACAAAGTTACGTCGCTGGAAAGTTATTTGGGATGTCGCTGCAACGAATATGGTCTGGTCCAGTTACGTCGTCACAACGTAACTGTGTTAGCTGGGTATTGCATAGTTTTCCCCCCAATTGCTAAGACCATTTCTCAATACACAGGTCCCTTTCTTCCCAAAACTCTTTACACACTGAATGCAATAGCAGTCTATGTGGCCTAAACTATGCATTATTTATCAATGCTTTAGGACAAAGAAAACATTCAGCGACTACAACCTTCCAATTACAAAAATTCCTTTCTGACACAAAAACTTACAGAGCAAATTGCATTTTTACATACTGCTTTTACAGTAAAACTTAAGGTCAAAACCTAACATATACAAATTGAAAAACAAACAGCAATTTGACCGTGACTTTCTTTTCTTTTTTTTCCAAAGAAAATGATCTAAAATCATCATACATTATTTTATGAGGTGACAATTGTCGCTAGTGTTATGGAAGAATGATTTAATTTGAGACAAAGTATGAAGTGTTTTTATAGTTTTAGTGTATGTGAGTGTGAAAATAGCATCTGTGCCAAACTGAAATTTGCTGCTTCTGAGAACTGTGTGAAGAATTTTGAGAAAGCGCCTCAAGTATTGTGAAATGTGTCCTAGCAGTGGTAATAAAAAAAAATGTCTTTCCACATTACATCCCATGAGGCCTGGGACTGGTTTGTATTAAAACATTTTCATTCATGATTGGCTTCTACCTCCACCACAGAAGGTCCTCTATAATAGAGAGCCTTTACTTGTCAATACTTGCTGGCTTCTGCATGACTGAGGGAAAGGTTCAGTAGATTTAATGAGGATGTGAACAACAACAAATTAATATCTACAGGACCATACAGACATTCCCATGAAGCTGTGCAGATGACGTTGATTACAGGAACTGGGAAGTGAGCGATGACAAAAACTCCTTAAAAACACGCTGTGACAGAGTTCTGTAAAACAATGTTACAGCATTTAATTAAAGGCTGTTACTTAAAATATTAAGGACATATTAATTATGACTGATGAATGAACTTACAACCAATGAAAATATCATGCCAATACACAGAACATAAATTATCATTGCGATCACATCTGGTCTTGGTTTGGTTCCTTCATTGGGGATTTGTATTGCTTTTCTCTCTGGAAGACAAAACAAGTATAAAAGATGGGAGAAAAACACAGTTAAACATGAGTGTATTCCTTTATAATGTCTATGCAAAAGAACAAAATGCATGTAAAGAAGTAGAAAGTGGAATGAAAGATTTGTTAATCATGTGGTTTTACACACCTTGAGTGAAAAGTTCAACACTCCTGATTACGTATTTCTCGCTGATGAAACACTAGTATTTTCCTGCATCAGTGTGTTGAAGGTTGTTCAATGGAGAAGTTTCCTCTCTTATACTCCTCAGGAAAGCTTTCAACTCTGTTCCTGTACTCTGGATCCTGTCCTTCCACAGAGACTTGACCATTAATAATGATATACACATTGTCGTCTCTGTGTATCCAGCGCACTAGATCAATGTCTTGAACTGTATCTGGTGGTTCTTTAGAAGAACAAGGTAAAACAGCAGATCCTCCAATAAAACCCTCAACAGTCTCCTGCAGAGACACTGAAAACAGAGAGAAGTTACATAAAAAAAAGAAAAGCAGTTTAGCAAACTCAAAAGGTAGAAAAGGTGCTTCTGAAATAATTGTTAATTTTAGCGCTCACCTTCACTTGTTAAAAGACACAGAGGCAGGAAATAAAATAACCACCATCTGCAAACACAGAAATAGATGACATTTCCCTTTAGCTACAAGAAATTTCTCCTACTTAGTTTCATCATTAACATATGCAATGAAGTACATGCAATATTTCTCAAACTCTCTAAAGGTGCAGTCGCAAAAGCAACATTTCACAAAATATATATTTTTTTTTAAATAATAATTTTCCCTTATAATGTAGCGATGTATGAAGCACAGTGCACAATAAAGTAACTTTCAAACCAAACTGCTTTCAATTGATTGTCGTGTTGACTCCTACATTACATTAATTAAATTTAATTAAAACAAGCAGGGGCGGAGCCAGAGGGTGACCCTGGCCACCACACTCTGTCCCTTTTTTACAAGAAATGCATTTATTAAGAAGCGGAAAGCAGTATCTCTTTTATTGTACTCACTGCACACTCTATATAATGTCATCATAAATAACCCACACAAAAAGTAGAAGCATAAAGACCTAGTTCTATCGTCAGTCATGAAATCTCCAAAAGACCGATTAAATCTGAAAACTGTGCATGTATACAAAGGACACAAAAACGTCCCATAAAATGCAAGTCATAAAATATATTCTGCAATTCTAGATCACATAAAGACACAAACTGATATGAATTTTTGATTTGTAATTTGATGCACAAATAAATGAGAGCACACTGTGCTCACATTTATTTGTGCATTCAATTACACATTTACATATTTTACAAATCTAGCACACCCCTGGGATAGACCTATTAAACTCAAACCAATTGTTTTTAAATCAAATGTATGAGTTATTTAGAATAGAAAATATACCACCTTGAGTGTGCATTATTATTCTAATAATTCAACGGCCCATCGTCAATTATTCCTTACATATACACATTTCCGATAATTCGTTATTGTTTCATGTGCGTTTCCCAACAAACACATAGCAGTGCTTTAAGTGCTACTTAGGAGTCACTATCCATTTGTCAAGTGCTGAAATGACTCTTAATTGTAGTACACACTCGTTTACTTGTTAACCTAACGCTGTCATCTAGACCGACAACTTGTATATAATAACTATAATACAATATAATATTATATTACATTATATTATATTATAATGTATAATATACTTCACATAACAATATATAATGTACCTTTTATACAGGAGAGGAAGAGAGAGAGAGAGAGATAGAGACTTAATTTATTCAAATTTTTCTTAAAATAGCCTTATGAAAGTTTTTCTCTTTTTTTCAGAACTGCACTGAGAGTCATGCTGCGTTCACTTCATGAGCATTTGACCGTTCGATTCGAGTAAAACTAGGGTCACATCACATACACAGAACTGTAAAGGTATTCACGTTACCACGTTAAAATAAACTTCTGGTTTAATTTAAAGACAAGTATTTGCCAGAAATGTATTACTATTGTTCAGCAGAATGTACATAACCTACTACTACTACTAAAATGAAACTTTTTTTAAAGAATAATCACACATTGTTTACCAAAAAATAAAGTATCGATTAAATCAATAAAAATCGATTACTAAAAGAGTTGGCAATGAATTTCATAATTGATTCAAAAAAGGAGGTAGAGGAAAGATACATGGTGGAGGCAGAAAAATCAGTGTGACCCAAGTCATCCAAGGTGTGGGAGCATTTCACACTAAAAAAACAGAAAAAGTGTGTTAACTGCAAAATATGCAAAAGCACCAGGGGTGGTTTAGTTACTTTGCACTTTGCATTGAAAGACTAAAGACATGTTTTTATTCACTCGCCTTTTTTGGATCATTAATTTTTCAATCTGTTGTCATGTATAGCAACACTGCAATAAAAGCTTTTCTTACTTATTAATTTTGTCTCGTTCCCAGTCTAAATATTCAATCAAAATTACTAGAAAAGAAAAACGGCATAAGAAGATGTGTTGCTTAAAATTTCTGTTTGAGATTATTTTTCTTACCTCACTGGCAGATAATTTTGCTTGTTTTAAACAAACACTTAATTTTGAGGTGTTTTTTCAGAAAACAAGACATAATTTTGTGCTATTTCATGTGTATAGTTAATGTATCTCGATTGCGGTGTATATTCTGTGCTTTGTCCCATATAGGTTATTATTGACTATGTGTGTTGTACTTTTTAATTTAATTTTCAAGTTCTTTTATAGCACTTGGTCATCTTAAGCTGTTTAAATGTGGTGTATAAATGAACCTTGCACTTACTACAATGATGGTAATAATTTAATAAATAAGCTTCACTTGAACTTGTGTGTGTATCTGCAAGTGCAAGTATACAATGTATACATATACAACGATGCAAGTATTTACTTTACCTACACATGCTTGCGAAGGGTTGATGTCGAGATTTTATAAGCTGCTAGTTTGGTCTCCCTAGGCAAACACAGCAAAATAGAGGATAGGGGATCATTTCATTTCCTTCGAGTTCAACTTAAGCTGAATACAAAGGGGTCTTGTCTGTCTACATCTTACTTGTGATTTCAGCACCAGTTTACTCTCCTGCCCATTATTTACTGCTGTAGTTTCCAGGGAGTTTTTTTTTGTTTTTTACTCTGTAATTAATGTGTTAACAATACTTCAAACCAAATTCACTTAAAAAATAAATTACATATTTTAAAAAAAATACATAAAAAGTAGAATTACACAAAATAGCTACTCAATTACATTTGTTACTTACTACCCTGGATGTAACTTCAGTTCCCTGAGATACTGGAATGAGTACTCCATCTTTGTAAAAGACGCTATGGGGAAAAGCCTTTTCCCTCCTGAATTGCCTTTTTTTTTTTTTATCACGATGTGTAACTGAACAGCTATTGGTTCGTGCCGTGTATCAACTCTAGAGTAAAGTTATTTTAACCCAGAGAGAGTATTTTCAACATTTTGGGGAGTAAAGTTGCTCTATAAGTGGAGTTAAAAGTGAGTGTAAAAATCTGCAGAAACGCAGTAACAATTTTAACTCTACAGAAGTGATGAAAACCTGCGACTCTGCTGTGCTTGTCAAACGTGCTGCATTTCAGTGAAGGAAGATTGCGAAGGAGCAACGCTAGGCCACTGATATTGCTACATGAGTAACATCCTGTGTTGTCCACAACAAAACTGTATTTTTTTACTTTACATAATTTTAAATGTGTGCTGTTGAGGTCATATTACAAGTTATAGCAATCCGGTTAATAGCTATTCTTAGCTAACATATTTCATAGCTTCCCAGGCAAGGTTAATGTAGCTTTTTATATATATATACTGGTAGTGTTAGCATGCTTGATAGTTAATGTTGGTCTTATAAAACGATTACTTAGATCACTGATTTCATGTCGTGTTTGTTTAACATGGCTTAACAATTTTAATTGGTTACTGTTCGAACTAAAATAGCTAATGAGCTAGCTAACTTTGGCACAGTTATTTGGTAGCTAATTGGACACCGTGCCTCTTAACTTTAACTAGCCTAATTTGATGCAGAAAATGGCCTAACGTTATTCAACCAGCACAACTTTGTCTTATTCAGCCACCCTTTGTAATTGCAGTGTAACATCTAAATAATGCATAGTGCACGAGAGAAATGGATAGGTAATTCTTAGTTGAACCAGCCCTAAATGATTTTGAATATATATTATATATATATATATATATATATATATATATATATATATATATATATATATATATTTTTTTTTTTTTTTTTATTTGTTAACAGGGGCAAAATGCTGTTGCGTGTTCAATTCGGGGAAGAGCAGAAATACGTCAAGCTGTCTGAGCTGACATTCGATGCTTTCTTGAAAGAAGGTGGGTACATTAGGTTAAAGCTATATCCTATGCATCACGCAATGAAAAAATAATACACCGTTAAACTATTATGTTATGATATCTAGTTAGGTCAATAATAATTTCTAAATACTTGTCTTTCATCATTTAGTGAAGACATGAGTCAAACTTAAATGAACTTCTTGTGATTCTTGTGAAAAGGGAATGCATGTTTTTTTTTCTAAAAACAAGTATACAAATTTAAACAGCGTGTCTTAAATTCAACATACGAGAAAGCACGCAGCCAAACATTAAGGTCTATGACCAGTCAGACACAGAGGTTTTTGAAGAAATAGTGAAGGAGTCACCTGGAACTCTGAGAATCATGCTGGGCAATGGAGGACTTCGTACTCATTCAGACAATTCGCAAATTAGTTTGTTTAGTTTAAAGGCCGAAATGAGAACATCACTTCTGTGTGTTACATTGCAGATAGAACAAGATTTCAGATTTCTGTTTGGTGAGGCCAAAAATTCTTCGAGAAGTGGCCAACCACTTTTAAGCCAAAAGTAATAAAGGAAAGCCATGGACTTGTACCCACCACAGAACTCTTTGATTTAATGCGCAATGCTGAGTCAGCTGCTGAAGTTGAGAATGGTATGAATCAAGCTGTTTTACTTCTTATTGTGGGTTATCTAGGTGTGTAGTGTACATTTTCGTAATGGTGCAAGTTGCCATTTTGAACGCTATGCTATGGCATAATGTTAACCAGGTTTTTATTTACGTATTTGTAGGCTGGGACAGTGACATGTCTGCCATCTTGCTGCTTCTACGTCTGCTACCATCATCTGCACAAGGTAGAAAGAGGCCGGGAAAGCTTTCTGCATATCAAGCTGTAGATCAGCTCATCAGATTTCAAAAGATATGCTTAAAGGGTTAGTTCACTTATATATATATATATATATATATATATATATATATATATATATATATATATATATATATATTTTTTTTTTTGGTGATTATTTACCAACCCCCATGTCATCCAAGATGTCCATGTATTTCTTTCTTCAGTCGACAATAACTTAAGGTTTTTGAGGGAAATATTCTAGGATTTTTCTCCATGTAATGGACTTCAATGGTGACCAATGGTTTGATGGTTCAAATGAGGGTTCATAGTCTGTCTCAGTGTAGCTTCAAAGTCTCGATGTGATCCCAGCAGAGAAATAAGGTTCTTATCTAGAAAACGATCGGTCTGTTTTCTATATATATATATATAGAGAGAGAGAGAGTGTATATATATATATATATATATATATATATATATATATATATATATATATATATAAGAATATACACACTAGGGGTGACCCCCAAAAAAGTTGACGATGCTTTGATTCGAGGAGCCTAATTCGACTACCAATCTCACAGTCGAATATTCACGGGCTTGTTATGATTATGCCATTCTGACTATACTGTATGTGAGCACTCAAATGTCTGATTTCTCATAGAACTTTCGGTTTTCTCCCAATAAATTAATATGCAGCCTATTGTGATAAAGCCGTGAATAGGAATCTGAAAAATAAGAAGCTTCAAATTAATATTTAAAGTGACTGAATAAATCCAACCACCCCTATAGATTTGTGTTTCACTTTCCATAGTCAGTGACTGACAGAGGAGCATCTTGGTGGCAGAGATTTAAAACCAAGACTCAAACGGACACAGGCAGAGACTGGATTTTTTTCAAACAGGTAGGGTACAAGTGATTTCAAAACATTTCAGCCGGTTGTATATATATCGTGGATATATTATTTACCTGCTATAAGATGCATTTGGTTTTGAGTCAAGCACTTCATTGTAGTACTACGGTGATATCTCTTTACCGCGCAGCACGAGCAGGACAAACAACAATGCAGAATATTAATAACTATAACCGGACTGTCACACCCATACCATTATAATGAGAACACCATTATAATAAAACGCTGTGAATATTTAGAGTTTAGCTGCCATGTTTCTACACATTGTTGAGTGAAGAACCTGTCCACAAAAGGAGTTCATTCAGAGCCCCGCAGATACGTTCATGTGAATTCGGGCTCTTTTTGCAGATAGCCTGTAAGTCCTAATATTAACGTTATGTTGTATAAATAACGAAGCGTATTCTACATGAAATTATGAGTTTAATCCCATTGATTAAAAACCTGCTATCAAATGCTCACTCTACTGGTCATCTTCAGCGCACACAGCTCAAAACAGAAATGCAGAACATTAATAACTACTGTTATATAGGCTAACTTTATAATGAGAGCCCTATTGTGAAAATTGTGAATTGTTTGGGTTTTGCAGACATTTAAATACGAATGCAGAGTGTTAAATATCTTTTAATCAAATCATAAAAACATTATTTACCCCTTTTGTATCTGCGTGGCATTTGTTACACATTTTCCCTGTGTGTTAACATCAGTAATTATGGCTGTAGAATGTCTGACTTGATCAATGTATTTTGCCCCGCCCCCAAACATATGATTTGACCATTAGTTGAACATCAGCAAGATTCAAAAATTCAGATTCGACTATGAAAATACTTATATAGAGACACCCCTAGTACACACATATATATACATACAGGTGCTGGTCATATAATTAAAATATCATCAAAAAGATGATTTATTTCACTAATTCCTTTCAAAAAAGTGAAACTTCTATATTATATTTGTTTATTACACACAGACTGATATATTTCAAATGGTTATTTCTTTTAATTTTGATGATTATAACAACTAAGGAAAATCTCAAATTCAGTATCTCAGAAAATTAGAATATTACTTAAGACCAACACAAAGAAAGGATTTTTAGAAATCTTGGCTAGCTGAAAAGTATGAACATGAAAATGAGCATGTGCAGCACTCAATACTTAGTTTGGGCTCCATTTATTTATTTAATAATTGCTGAATTACTGCAGCAATGCAGCGTGGCATGGAGTCGATCAGTCTGTGGCACTGCTCAGGTGTTATGAGAACCCAGGTTGATCTGATAGTGGCCTTCAGCTCTTCTGCATTGTTGGGTCTGGCATATCGCATCTTCCTCTTCACAATACCACATAGATCTTCTATGGGGTTAAGGTCAGGCGAGTTTGCTGGCCAATTAAGAACACGGATACCATGGTCCTGTTGTAGAAAAATTTACATTTTACTCTTTCTTATTTACTTTCTTAAACATTGTGCAGGGTTTTGTTTTGCTTTGTTTTTTTTCTTTATATATTTTCATTTCTTTTCCCTTTTGATACAACTTGTGTTTTTCTCTCTCAATATGTATGTATGTATGTAACCTGAAATGCAACAAAGACATCACACAGTAACAAAGAGCCTTTGAAGTCCTTAGTGCGGGTAATTTAAAGACAGAGAGGTTAGCCATAAATAAAGACCTTTTGACCTCACGGGTGTGAAGGCACACAAACACACAGTAAACAGAAATAGCCTTTGAACTCTTTAGTGCAGGAGACCTCAAAGATGTGAAGATAATAAAAGCCCAGGAGGGTTAGAAGGACCATTGTTTTCTCTGGAAACAACTAGGTTTGGGTTACGGGGTTAAGTGGAAATTTACAGAGAAGGAGCCTTGTAAGAAGTGGGAGGTGATAACAGTATAATAAGGCTGTCTGTTTTCAGTGTGATTCGGGTCTGTTGTGCTTCAGGGTAGCTGCTGAAACAGTGAACGCACCTCTTTAAGGAAAATAAACTTCTTTCCTTAAATATAATTTGATTCCTTGTCTCTTACACTGAGATGCTATTTGTTTGTAATTGTTTTTGCCACAACAGTCCTTAGACCAAGTTCTGTTGGAAAATGAAATCTGTATCTCCACAAAGTTGGTCAGCAGCAGGAAGCATGAAGTGCTTTAAAACTTCCTGGTATATGGCTGTGTTTACCTTGGACCTCAGAAAACACAGTGGACCAACACCAGCAGATGACATGGCACCCCAAACCATCACTGACTGTGGAAACTTTCACTGGACCTCAAGCAACGTCTATTGTGTGCCTCTCCTCTCTTCCTCCAGACTCTGGGAACCTGATTTACAAAATATAATTTTATCAGAGAACATAACTTTGGACCAAATCAGCAGCAGTCCATTCCTTTTTGTCTTTAGATGCTTCTGACGCTGTCTGTTGTTCAAGAGTGGCTTGACACAAGTAATGCGACAGCTGAAACCCATGTCTTGTATACGTCTGGGTGTAGTGGTTCTTGAAGCACTGACTCCAGCTGCAGTCCACTCTTTGTTAATCTCCCCCCCATTTTTGAATGTATTTTGTTTTACAATCCTCTCCAGGGGGCAGTTATCCCTATTGCTAGTACACTTTTTTTCTTCATCTCTTCCTTCCCTTCGCCTCTCTATTAAATGTGCGTGGACACAGAGCTCTCAGAACAGCCAGCCTCTTTTGCGATGACCTTTTGTGTCTTGCTCTCCTAGTGCAAGGTCTCAATGGTCATCTTTTGGACAACTGTCAAGTCAGCATTCTTCCCCATGATTTTGTAGCCTACAGAACTAGACTGAGAGACCATTTAAAGGCCTTTTGCAGGTGTTTCGAGTTAATTAGCTGATTAGAGTGTGGCACCAGATGTCTTTAATATTGAACCTTTTCACAATATTCTAATTTTCTGAGTTAATGAATTTGGGGTTTTCCAAAGTTGTCATTGATAATAATCAAAATTAAAAGAAATAAACATTTGAAATATTTCAGTTTGTGTGTAATGAATTAATATAATATACAAGTTTCACTTTTTTAATACAATTAGTGAAATTAACTTTTTGATGAAATTTTAATTATATGACCAGCACCTGTATATTATATACACACACACAGAAATAATGTATATAATATTTATATAATAGTGCATAATTATAACATTTTAACATTATACTGTAATATTTGCCTATATTACTGCACAGTAATGTTGCATTTGCCTTTAGAGATGTAGTATTTGCCTCTGTTCAGTTGTATACCCAATGCTATTTTAATGTTGCATTTGTGTTAAGTGATGTTCATTCAATCCTAATCAAGGTTCGCCGTGATTTTGCCACAAGTGCTCGTTCAGAAAGGGTATTTAGCTTTGGTGGCAACATTGTTACATGCCACCGGTCTCTGTTGAAGCCAGAGACTGTAGACAAGCTTGTATTCCTGCTAATATTCTTTAGGGCCTACCAGATTACAAACAGTGTGTATTAAACAAAATCTCAGTGAGTGCCTGATTTTCGGATTTGTTGTTGTGTTGCTTTTTAACTGAGAAGACACCAGACAGTTTTTCTGTTATTTGCATAGTTGGTGTCCTTTAAGAAAATAACTAAAACTACATTTTCATTCATTTTTACTGTATATGTGGCATGGCACTACTGTCAAGAAACTTTTATGCTTTAAAAAATGTCTTTAGTTGACATATATGTCCCTTGTACTGGAAGTATTTAATTTATTTATTTTGTGCTTTCATTTATCAATTTATAATGTTTTCATTTGAAGTATATGTGCACTACACTTGCCTTGTGCTGGAAGTATATCCCTAATTCACAGTGTCCATTCCTTTATTAACAAGAAACCAGTTTAAATTTCATTAGGAGAACAAAATATTTAAAATCAAATGCGTAACCTTAGGCTGCAGGTTTGAAATGTTTTTATTTAAAGTATCTGTGCATTACATAAAATAAATTTTGCTTTTGCACAATAAATGTTCTCAAAATGACATACACGTTTCTTTATTGAGAAAAAATATTTTTTCTTTATAAAAAAATAAAATAAAATAATTCATGATCCTTTTCTGAATTGGTTCTATTATAATTTATATAATTGCAATATATATTGTTATCGCAAGAGGCTGCAATGTATAATTGCAATATGGATTTTAGGCCATATCGCCCCTAGGACATCCTCACTGTCCTTCTGCATCCTGCAGGATTCACTTGAATATTCCCCACCCATTCTGGAGGGCTTCCTTGTCATAGGCTCATGCAGCTACTAACGAGCCACTGGTTCATTTTTAATACAGTGAAAGAACCAAATAGCAGTTACACTGCATGATTGAAAAAAAGGCTTTAGTTCAGGAGAAAAAAATGATTTTCCTCCTAGCAAGATGCAGAAAGAGTGAGTATCGATAACTGAAACTTCTGATTGCACAAATTCCTTTTGAAACTGTGGGAATTCACTCATGAAATTTTACAAGCAATGTTGAATATTAAAGTAAAATTAAGTAGCATTCACAGTCCTTGTTTTGAAACACCAACTGCTTTGCAATCCATGTTTTATAATACAATCACTTTTGTCAAGTATTTGGCAACCTGGTTGGTAAATGCCTCCACAGATTTCATGAAATATGGCAAGACAAACCTTAAATGTCATGTCAAAAAAAAAAAAAAAAAAAGAAATAAATTCAAAATTTGGTCATTAAGTGCAAAAAAAAAGTAGATTTTATGTTATTTATGTTTTAGATTTGTGTTGATTTGATGTAGTATGTTAATGAGTGCACTGATCTATATTAAGGCATAAACTTCAGTCTGTTATTGATACAAAGGAAGGAATCATGTTGCTTCAGAACTATACAAGTTAATTTCATGCAGATTTTAGTGTGCTTTTTAGAGACGCTTCCTTATTAACCCTCTCAAGGCAGGCGTTGCTGATTTGCAACAGTTAAAAACTAACTACCTAATTACTCCAGATACATATTTTATGTATCTGGAATACTAAAAACTTGTTACTAAAACTTAATTTCAGCCTGAGAGGGTTAAGACTTCTTAATAAAGATTTAATAATATTTAATAATATCATATGATACAACTTGATATTCTAAAGCAAAAATATTTTGTCTTGAATTGAATAACTGACATTTATATTTAAATGCATACATTTATAAAAATATGCTTTGTAAAATGTACATTAGCTGGTCTATGTAGAAACATCAAACTTTACCTCCTGAGATTTCCAGTTTCCCATAAGTCCATGTTGACAACAGTGAATTACTGTGTTTAACACCAGATGTACACGTTCAACTTCCAAAACCAGACGAGGTTCATTTAGAAGCAATCATCTTTAGTTTTATTGAAGTAAATTCTGGAATAATAAAAAAACAAAACAAATTTATTACACATTCTTCCAAAACAATGAATGAAGCAACTCACAGAAACAAATACACAAATGTAAAATTAAGCATTTTATATCATTTTGTGTCATTAATATTGATTTCATCATGCACAGCCATTATATTGGGGACTGCAAACAGCTTCGGATCCAATTAGTTTTTTTCTAATTAAAAGCATCAACTATAACAGATATAACACTGCTTTTAGCCAATGCAAGCAACATAATGAGAAAATACATTACACATTTATGTTACGTAAGCTCACAGTACATACATACACATATCCTGTGTTAGCTATACATTTAATGCACAAATAAATTCACAACTGTCTGCATTTGTTGTCCGCATCCTACATAGTACCCACTTTTATTTTGAAAAAAGTTTTTAATTTCACATTTAATTTCACTTTCCCCAGCAACAAAACATAAAATATTAGCAAAATATAAATATATATATATACATTGTTTTTTGAGTCATGTGTGTCATTTTTGATTGGTTTACAGTGTTAATTACTTTTAGGCGTGTCTTGTTTCTTGTCTTTAAATGTTCTGCTACAGTATAGAAAATCATCAGTAGCGTGTTACTGGCATCCTTATTGGCATTTTATAAAAATAGCCCACATTTCTACATCACTTGTATCACACAGATCGGATTGACTTTTTTGGTGGATAAAGGGCGTAATCTATTTATACAGAGCGCCCCAAAGATGATGTTGTTAAGTTAATTAGAATTTCTATTGCACATGTAGGCTATTATATCATTTGCTTCATAAAAAAAGGGCACGCACAATGAAGCCCAGCCGTTACAAGACCGACCTTCAATGTTGAAATATGCTTGAAATAAGGTCAGTTGTTGTTTTAATGTTGAAACAACATTCATACAACATTTAATGCTGAAAACCAGCCGGCACATGACCAACCATCAACATTGAAATATGTCTGAATGACAGTTGTTGTTTCAACATTGAAAAATGTTTAATGCTATTTGGTTGAAAAAGGTTAACAAAAATGCTTGTAAATCAACATATTTTTTTTTTCTTTAAAGTTAATCAACTTATGTCTTCAACAGCATAAAAGATAAATTTCTGCCTTATAAATGATTATTATTAAATTAAGATCATTATTATTATTTTAGCATTTTACAATATTTTGATTATGAAACCTATTCCAAAATCTAAAGGTATGTTAAAATATTATCATTAATTTTTTGCTCACCTCAGCTCTTATCTTACAAGTCTTCATGTTTGAGTCTTCGTTCATCACGTGACCCATAAGCTTTAACCTATGCTGTCTAAGGCGGAAAGAGAACTGATTAGTTCAACTTTCGAGTCTTTCGTTCTTTTGTCTTTTGTAGAGAAATTAATTCATAATAAAATTAATTAATAATTAATTTCCTTACAAACGGGTACATAGTTATTATTATCATCATCATCATCATTATTATAATTAATTATTTACTCTTACAGTTATGCAATGCGTTTCTGGTCTCAAATTTTATTTCTTACAGTTTATAAATGTGTGAATTTCTTTCATGATGGTTCTTTTCCATAACAATGAATGTGGTAACCCATCCATCCATCCATCATCTTCCGCTTATCCGGGGCCGGGTCGCGGGGGCAACAGTCTAAGCAGAGACGCCCAGACTTCCCTCTCCCTAGCCACTTCCTCCAGCTCTTCCGGGGGGACCCCGAGGCGTTCCCAGGCCAGCCGGGAGACATAGTCCCTCCAGCGTGTCCTAGGTCTTCCCCGGGGCCTCCTCCCGGTGAGACGTGCCTGGAACACCTCCCTGGGAAGGCGTCCAGGAGGCATCCGAAATAGATGCCCGAGCCACCTCAGCTGGCTCCTCTCGATGTGGAGGAGCAACGGCTCTACTCTGAGCTCCTCCCGAGTGACCGAGCTTCTCACCCTATCTCTAAGGGAGCGCCCAGCCACCCGACGGAGAAAGCTCATTTCGGCCGCCTGTATCCGGGATCTTGTCCTTTCGGTCATGACCCACAGCTCATGACCATAGGTGAGAGTAGGAACGTAGATTGACCGGTAAATCGAGAGCTTTGCCTTACAGCTCAGCTCCTTCTTCACCACGACAGACCGGTACAGCGACCGCATTACTGCAGAAGCTGCACCGATCCGTCTGTCAATCTCACGTTCCATCCTTCCCTCACTCGTGAACAAGACTCCAAGATACCTGAACTCCTCCACTTGAGGCAGGAACTCTCCACCAACCTGAAGTGGGCAATCCACCCTTTTCCGACTGAGAACCATGGCCTCGGACTTGGAGGTGCTGATTCTCATCCCAGCCGATTCACACTCGGCTGCAAACCGTCCCAATGCACACTGAAGGTCCTGGTCTGAGGATGCCAACACGACAACATCATCCGCAAAAAGCAGCGACGAAATCGTATGGTCCCCAAACCGGACACTCTCCGGCCCTTGGCTGCGCCTAGAAATTCTGTCCATAAAAATTATGAACAGAACCGGTGACAAAGGGCAGCCCTGCCGGAGTCCAACATGCACCGGGAACAGGTCTGACTTACTGCCGGCAATGCGAACCAAGCTCTTGCTCCGGTCGTACAGGGACCGAACAGCCCTAAGTAGGGAGCCGCCGACCCCATACTCCCGGAGCACCCTCCACAGGATGTCGCGAGGAACACGGTCGAATGCCTTCTCCAAGTCCACAAAACACATGTGGACTGGTTGGGCAAACTCCCATGAACCCTCCAGCACCCTGGAAAGGGTATAGAGCTGGTCCAGTGTTCCACGACCGGGACGAAAACCACACTGTTCCTCCTGGATCCGAGGTTCCACTATCGGCCGAATTCTCCTCTCCAGTACCCTGGCATAGACTTTTCCAGGGAGGCTGAGAAGTGTGATCCCCCTATAGTTGGAACACACTCTCCGGTCCCCCTTCTTGAAAAGAGGGACCACCACCCCGGTCTGCCAGTCCAGAGGTACTGTCCCCAACCGCCATGCGATGTTGCAGAGG
Source organism: Carassius auratus (assembly GCF_003368295.1). NCBI lineage: Eukaryota > Metazoa > Chordata > Actinopteri > Cypriniformes > Cyprinidae > Carassius > Carassius auratus. The sequence continues at coordinate 39,856 of NW_020527571.1, read as the reverse complement.
CGTGCCAGCCAAGACAGCCCCACAACATCCAGAGACTTGAGGTACTCGGGGCGGATCTCGTCCACCCCCGGTGCCTTGCCACCGAGGAGCTTTTTAACTACCTCGATGACTTCAGCCCGGGTGATGGACGAGTGCCCCCCCGAGTCCCCAGCCACTGCTTCCTCAACGGAACACAAGTCGGTGGGATTGAGAAGATCCTCGAAGTATTCCTTCCACCGCCCGACGATATCCCCAGTTGAGGTCAACAGGTGCCCATCTCTACTGTAAACAGTGTTGGTAGGGCACTGCTTCCCCCTCCTGAGGCGTCGAACAGTTTGCCAGAATCTCTTCGAGGCCAACCGATAGTCCTTCTCCATGGCCTCACCGAACTCCTTCCAGGCCCGAGTTTTTGCCTCCACAACTACCCGGGCTGCAGTCCGCTTGGCCTGCCGGTACCTGTCAGCTGCCTCCGGAGTCCCACAAGCCATCCAGGCCCGATAGGACTCCTTCTTCAGCTTGACAGCATCCCTTACTTCCGGTGTCCACCACCGGGTTCGGGGATTGCCGCCTCGACAGGCACCGGAGACCTTACGGCCACAGCTCCGAGCAGCCGCAGCGACAATGGAGGTGGAGAACATGGTCCACTCGGACTCAATATCTCCAGACTCCCTCGGGATCCGGTCGAAGCTCGAATGTGGTAACAAAGGTAATAAATAGTTGGTTATTATATTATTATTAAGCCTCTTTCTGGCTCAGACAGCATATGTTTTAAAAACTCTAGTCATTTATCTGCTTGCTCCGATCGGCGCTGCGTGGCAGCATGTAATTTGAAATGTTGAAGATTCGTCGTATAGACGTCGTATAGAGGTAAAGGAGACGGCTCATTAACAGCTAAAAACATTCGATCGAATGCGATTGTAACCGGCAGAGTAATCGCTGTCTGGTTGAAGTTTGTCCCTCTGCAGCTACGGTTACCCCCTGACGTCACTCAGCTAGCCGTGAGTGGCTAAACAACTCATTTGTGTCTGGCCAGTTGCTATAAAATCGTCTGCCTGTTGAGCTTAGAGATATTCTCTGACGCACGATACGTTTTTAGTCCTGTTGCTGCTTGGGTATGTGGTTCTCCTGTGTCAAAGTGTTTTACTGATTGCCAGACGCTTCCGGGTAATCGCGCTGTGTATTGCTGAAGGTCCTGGGCAAAGCACACACCGGGTAGCTTTACCACAATTTACTAGCATCAAGAAGGTATTATTTGTGTATTTTATTGTTAACTATAATGTGGGTGTCGTTGTTGGGATATATGCTTTTTAATGCACACATTTGCACACAGGTCTGGGGCAAAGTACCCGCCGTGTAGCTGTAACGTTACTGCCAGACGCTTCCGGGTAATCGCGCTGTGTGCTTTTGAAGGTCCTAGAAGGTAAAAAGTTTGTTTATTGTGTTATGAGTAGATCCAGTGTGTTAGGACTAAAAGCTTTTGAACACATGTACAATGAGTCTGATTGTGTTGCCCTGACATATTGTATGACTGTTTTATTGTCAACTCTTAACATAAATGCATTTAATGAATATGCTGTGTGTAGGGTTGTGAAGACCAGCGCAAAGGCCTGTTTTTCCACCGTGTCAGTTCATATGTCAACATTGAGGCAGATTGCTCCTGCTGCTTTGCCTTGCCTGAATTAAGTTTTATATATTTCTTTTCTTTATTGTTTATTTTGCCGTAGCCTCCGTCTACTGCTCTGTCTGACTGATGTGGTATTGGCTGTGCTAGTAGTGTATAGCGTTACATTTCTCTATCCATTTTTCTAGTGATAACTAACTTGTTCTTTTCCTTGTCTTTCCAGAGTATTAGCGTAGCTGCTCACAAGAGAGGTTCCTGGTTCCGTCCCCACACCCTGCACCACGTATTGTAGTGGTAAATTGCACTTCACAATCTTGTTTGAATCATCGGCTTGTGGTGGTGTGTGTGTGCGTGTGTGTGTGTGTGTGTGTGTGTGCGTGTGTGTGGATGCATGGGATCGTGGGCTCCAGGTTCCAGAGCACGGGTGGTGAACGTCACGCGTATCTCGGACAGGTAACCTGCCTTGCCAGCGAATCAGTATTTTCTAGTTTAATTGGTAATCATACATTGTCCCCTGTAACAGCTAATGCCAGGTCTAGTCTCTATTAGTAATGTGTCTCTAGGATGACGGTGTGGCTCTTTTAATGATACCATTGTATAATAAAGTTTTGTTACTGTTTTTCTACTGAGAACACGTCTCTGTCTAGTTCATCTTATGTGTACTTCGACGAATCTGCTCGCCTTAAATCAGGTATTTAGCAGTTCAGGTGTAAAGTATATCCTGGTGTGAGAGGCACCAGGTGGCGTAGTCCAGAACCTTTAAAATCTAGATCTGTTCAAAGCACCGAAAGGTCACAAAGTGGCGTAGTCGGCAGGGTTGTTGCACACAGAGACGTGTCTTTTTTTTCTTTTCTTTTCTTTCTCTTTTTTTTGTTTTATGTATATTTTGATTTTCAAGGCATAGTAGTCGGCTAAGGGCAAAGCAGCAGTGGGCACGGCGTGGGACCTAAAAGAGCAGTGGGCAGACCACTGACTACCCCACCGCCTCTCTTGTAACGTGGGCATTACTCCGCTGCAGCAATGGACGAAGTTGAACAGCTGAGAGAACAGATCCGTCAGCTGCAGGCAGATAATGGCCGCCTGCAGCAGCAGCAACCACCGCCGCCTCAGCCGGACAATTCCGCCAACCCTGCTAACCCTGTGTCCCATGAACGGATGATGTATCTCCCTAGGGAACGGAAGTGTCCTGTATTCCGGGGTAGGGTGGGTATTGACATTGTGGAGTGGGTGGAAGAGGTGGAGGTCTGTGCGCGTACTAGACGTTTGGGTGCACTTGACAAAGCTTATTTTATGTTTGATCATCTGGATGGGGAGGCTAAAGATGAGATTCGCTATAGGCCAAGGGCAGATCGGGAAAACCCGGAAAGAATTGCAAATATTCTCAAAGAACTTTATGGGTGTTCCCAGTCTTATGTTGCCTTACAAGAAAGTTTCTTTTCTAGAAAACAATTAGATGGTGAATCTTTACAAGAATATTCACATGCTCTCTTTTCTCTGATGGATAAAGTTAAACAGGTCTCCCCTGATTCAGTACCCCAGTTTGACATGTTGCTCCGTGACCAGTTTGCAGAGCACGTTATTGACTCGGACCTCCGCAGGGAGTTGAAGAGGCTTGTCCGTCAGACCCCAGGGATGTCCATGCTAGAAGTGCGTGCTGCTGCCATCCGGTGGGAGTGTGAGGGCAGGCCCAGTGACTTCAATAGGGGTAGGAGTCATTCAGTTCCCTCTCTTTGCGCTATGCAGTACTCCAAGACTCAGCCAAGCAGAGCTTCATCGCCCATTAGTATGGCAAGTTCAGAAATGGCAGAGCTGCGGTCTATGTTGCTGAAGCAACAAGAACAGATCAACCACTTAACTAGTGCCTTAACTACTTTGCAAGGAGTAGCTCGCCCAGCCTATTCCAATCGTCCCTCTCTAGTTAGTCGGCCGTCAACTGTCATTTGTAGGCGATGCTTAAAACCTGGTCACTACGCTCGAGAGTGTAACAATGAGAGAGTAGTAGCTCCTAATTACATCCCCCAGGCCCAAGCTCAGGCTAATGTTGTCTCAGTTTCTCAGTCGGAAAACTAGCTCCCTTCAGCGTGCAGAGCCACACGCTGAGAGGGGATGGTAGCGGCTCTCAGAATCAGAATACTCTTAGTCACCCTGTAACCTCCCTTGTCGCTCAGTCCCCGAAGGTAACTGTGAGAGTAGGGGGAGTAGTTGTCAGTTGTCTTTTGGACACAGGGTCTATGGTATCTACCTTGGTAGAGAGTTTCTTTGTGCAACATTTCAAGGATAAACTTCAACAGTGTAATTGGTTGCAGCTTCGGGCTGCAAATGGTCTAGACATACCCTATATCGGGTATGCTGAGCTAACGGTTGAATTATTAGGGAAGGTAATCCCCCAAAGAGGTTGGCTGGTGGTTAAAGATCCCCCAGGTCAGCTCGCTCCTCCACTTGTGCCGGGTGTGCTTGGGATGAATGTTATTCGAGAATGTTAAGCTGAACTGTTTGGCCAACATGGTTCTTCTTTGTTTGATCTCCCACCGGTAGTTCATGCTTCACTTCCGTGGCGGCACGCCTTGCAGCATTGTCATCGGGTCCAGCTCAGCCCTCTTCCACCCAAAACGGGTGTAGCTAAAGTTAGAGGTAGAAGGCCCATTCATATACCAGGGGGCACTGTAAAATTGGTGGCAGCCACTTGCTCTCCTCACTTTTGTGATGCTCCTGCTGTCCTTCTGGAACCGGCTAGCGGCTCTTTACCTAGTGGTCTCCTAGTTTCGCCTGCACTAGTGCACGTAGAACAAGGTACAGCTTTTATCCCTGTAGTCAATGTGGGGTTTACACGTGCTACATTATATCCCCGCCAGTCATTAGGGTCGCTTGTTCATGCAACTGTTGAGGGCCTTCCTGTGGGCATTTCTGAAGACCAACCAGAAATAGAGGCTGTTGTGGCTAGCATGCAGACTCCTGAGGGGGAAGACAGGCCTAAGTCAGTGAGGGAGCAGATACAGGCCCTTGATTTGTCAGTGCTAGGGGAGACTGAGCAAGAACAGATAAGGGCATTCTTGTTAAAACATGAGTCGGTGTTCTCAGCTTTTGAGGGTGACCTTGGCTGTACTAATCTTATATCTCATGATATACCCCTGCTAGACGACCAACCAGTTAGGCAACGTTACAGGCGTCTCCCCCCTTCTGATTATGACGCTGTTAAGGCCCATCTGCGACAGTTACTAGACAGCCAGGTCATACGAGAAAGTAGTAGCCCCTATGCCTCTCCCATTGTGATTGTGCGGAAGAAATGTGGCGGCCTACGTATGTGTGTTGACTACAGACAGCTTAACAGCAGGACCAGAAAGGATGCCTTCCCTCTCCCTCGCATCGAGGAGTCTTTGGATGCCCTATCGGGGGCTCAATGGTTCTCCACGCTGGATCTGGCTAGCGGATATAACCAGGTACCTGTGACCGAACAGGACCGTCCAAAGACGGCCTTTTGCACGCCGTTTGGGTTATTTGAATTTAACCGCATGGCCTTCGGACTGTGTAACGCTCCAAGCACTTTTCAACGGCTGATGGAGAGAATGTTTGGAGCACAGCATTGCCAGTCCCTGTTACTATATCTGGACGATATAATTGTTTTTTCTTCTAGTGTCGAAGATCATATACGCCGTCTGGATCTAGTGTTGAGCCGTCTACGGAAAGAAGGTCTGAAAGCAAAGCTGGAGAAATGCTGTTTTTTCCAGAAGGAAGTCCAGTACCTGGGCCACCTTGTATCCCGCGAAGGTGTATCCACTGACCCAGCCAAGGTGTCCGCAGTGGCTAAGTGGCCCCGTCCCACCACCGTGTCCGAATTGAGGTCTTTCCTTGGTTTTGCCGGGTATTACAGGCGATTCGTAGAGGGCTTTTCCAAGCTGGCAGCTCCTGTAAACCGCCTGGGGGCAGAGCTTGGCGGTACTAAGACCCGGAAGGGCAAAGGGCCACGGCTTGATGGAGTGTGGACAGATGTCTGTGAGAACAGCTTCCAGGCCTTGAAGCAGAGGCTGGTGAGTGCCCCCACTTTGGCGTTTGCTGATTTTAACTTGCCCTTTATTCTGGAGGTCGATGCCAGCCACATTGGTCTCGGAGCAGTGCTCTCTCAGGAGCAGCAAGGAAAGATCCGGCCAATTGCTTACGCTAGTCGTAGTCTCAGTCCAGCAGAAAAAAACTACAGTTCCATGAAGCTGGAGTTCCTTGGAATGAAGTGGGCCATGACCGACAAGTTCCGGGAGTATCTGTGGGGCCAACAGTGCACTGTTTGGACGGACAATAATCCCTTAAGCCACCTGGGGACTGCCAAGCTGGGAGCGACTGAACAGCGGTGGGAGGCCGAGCTTGCTGCTTTCAATTATACCATCCGTTATAGGCCTGGGCGTACCAACAGTAATGCAGATGCCCTCTCCCGACAACCTGTAGGACTACTGGGACAGACCATGGAGTCCTCCACACTAGGGACAGCCATACCAGTCCTTGTACAACAAACGACCAGATGTCAAGATCCACCACTGGCAATCCAGATGGCTGTTTCGGCCTTCCCCTCCCGCACCCTCGAGGAATTAAGAAGGCTACAAGCAGCGGACCCCACTATTGGAGCCTTCCTGCCGTACTGGCTGACACAGGGACCGCCCGACCCGACGGTGCGTAGGAAATTGCCGGGCTCTACCCGTGTGCTGCTGCAACAATGGGACCGTGTTGTGGGAGCCGATGGACTGCTCTACCGCCGAACATTCCGTCCAGATGGGGGCGAAGAGGTGCGTCAGCTCTTGTTGCCTGCATGCCTAAAGGAGGAAGTCCTACAGCAGCTCCACAACGATCATGGCCACCAGGGGGTTGAACGTACCACAGAGCTGATAAGACTGCGGTGCTATTGGCCCGGAATGGGGGAAGATATAAAGCAGTGGTGTCAGAACTGTGAGCGGTGTACCCTTGCGAAGTCTTCGCAATTCCGACCCCATGCACCCATGGGGCACCTCCTGGCATCGCGTCCAAACCAGATATTGGCTGTGGATTTCACCTTCTTGGAGCCTGCAATGGATGGTAGGGAACAAGTGTTGATCATGACTGATGTTTTTACTAAATTCACACAGGCCGTGCCCACCAGGGATCAGAAGGCAACAACGGTGGCCAACGTGCTCATCCGGGAGTGGTTCTTTCGTTTTGGAGTCCCAGCTCGCCTGCACTCTGATCAGGGACGCAGCTTCGAGAATGCCATTATCTATCAATTGTGTGCCCTGTACGGGATCCAGAAGACCCGGACCACCCCTTATCATCCTCAGGGCAACGGCCAGTGTGAGCGTTTCAACCGCACGATGCACGATCTGCTCCGTACTTTGCCCATGGATTTGAAGCGCCGCTGGCCAGAGCACCTACCCCAATTAGTGTTTAGTTACAACACTGCTGCCCATCAGACAACTGGCGACTCACCATATTACCTGATGTTCGGGCAAGACCCCCAGTTACCGGTGGACTTCCTGCTTGGCAGGGTACAAGAGCCTGGACCTGGGCATGTGTGTGAATGAAATGTGGCGGCCTACGTATGTGTGTTGACTACAGACAGCTTAACAGCAGGACCAGAAAGGATGCCTTCCCTCTCCCTCGCATCGAGGAGTCTTTGGATGCCCTATCGGGGGCTCAATGGTTCTCCATGCTGGATCTGGCTAGCGGATATAACCAGGTACCTGTGACCGAACAGGACCGTCCAAAGACGGCCTTTTGCACGCCGTTTGGGTTATTTGAATTTAACCGCATGGCCTTCGGACTGTGTAACGCTCCAAGCACTTTTCAACGGCTGATGGAGAGAATGTTTGGAGCACAGCATTGCCAGTCCCTGTTACTATATCTGGACGATATAATTGTTTTTTCTTCTAGTGTCGAAGATCATATACGCCGTCTGGATCTAGTGTTGAGCCGTCTACGGAAAGAAGGTCTGAAAGCAAAGCTGGAGAAATGCTGTTTTTTCCAGAAGGAAGTCCAGTACCTGGGCCACCTTGTATCCCGCGAAGGTGTATCCACTGACCCAGCCAAGGTGTCCGCAGTGGCTAAGTGGCCCCGTCCCACCACCGTGTCCGAATTGAGGTCTTTCCTTGGTTTTGCCGGGTATTACAGGCGATTCGTAGAGGGCTTTTCCAAGCTGGCAGCTCCTTTAAACCGCCTGGGGGCAGAGCTTGGCGGTACTAAGACCCGGAAGGGCAAAGGGCCACGGCTTGATGGAGTGTGGACAGATGTCTGTGAGAACAGCTTCCAGGCCTTGAAGCAGAGGCTGGTGAGTGCCCCCACTTTGGCGTTTGCTGATTTTAACTTGCCCTTTATTCTGGAGGTCGATGCCAGCCACATTGGTCTCGGAGCAGTGCTCTCTCAGGAGCAGCAAGGAAAGATCCGGCCAATTGCTTACGCTAGTCGTAGTCTCAGTCCAGCAGAAAAAAACTACAGTTCCATGAAGCTGGAGTTCCTTGGAATGAAGTGGGCCATGACCGACAAGTTCCGGGAGTATCTGTGGGGCCAACAGTGCACTGTTTGGACGGACAATAATCCCTTAAGCCACCTGGGGACTGCCAAGCTGGGAGCGACTGAACAGCGGTGGGAGGCCGAGCTTGCTGCTTTCAATTATACCATCCGTTATAGGCCTGGGCGTACCAACAGTAATGCAGATGCCCTCTCCCGACAACCTGTAGGACTACTGGGACAGACCACGGAGTCCTCCACACTAGGGACAGCCATACCAGTCCTTGTACAACAAACGACCAGATGTCAAGATCCACCACTGGCAATCCAGATGGCTGTTTCGGCCTTCCCCTCCCGCACCCTCGAGGAATTAAGAAGGCTACAAGCAGCGGACCCCACTATTGGAGCCTTCCTGCCGTACTGGCTGACACAGGGACCGCCCGACCCGACGGTGCGTAGGAAATTGCCGGGCTCTACCCGTGTGCTGCTGCAACAATGGGACCGTGTTGTGGGAGCCGATGGACTGCTCTACCGCCGAACATTCCGTCCAGATGGGGGCGAAGAGGTGCGTCAGCTCTTGTTGCCTGCATGCCTAAAGGAGGAAGTCCTACAGCAGCTCCACAACGATCATGGCCACCAGGGGGTTGAACGTACCACAGAGCTGATAAGACTGCGGTGCTATTGGCCCGGAATGGGGGAAGATATAAAGCAGTGGTGTCAGAACTGTGAGCGGTGTACCCTTGCGAAGTCTTCGCAATTCCGACCCCATGCACCCATGGGGCACCTCCTGGCATCGCGTCCAAACCAGATATTGGCTGTGGATTTCACCTTCTTGGAGCCTGCAATGGATGGTAGGGAACAAGTGTTGATCATGACTGATGTTTTTACTAAATTCACACAGGCCGTGCCCACCAGGGATCAGAAGGCAACAACGGTGGCCAACGTGCTCATCCGGGAGTGGTTCTTTCGTTTTGGAGTCCCAGCTCGCCTGCACTCTGATCAGGGACGCAGCTTCGAGAATGCCATTATCTATCAATTGTGTGCCCTGTACGGGATCCAGAAGACCCGGACCACCCCTTATCATCCTCAGGGCAACGGCCAGTGTGAGCGTTTCAACCGCACGATGCACGATCTGCTCCGTACTTTGCCCATGGATTTGAAGCGCCGCTGGCCAGAGCACCTACCCCAATTAGTGTTTAGTTACAACACTGCTGCCCATCAGACAACTGGCGACTCACCATATTACCTGATGTTCGGGCAAGACCCCCAGTTACCGGTGGACTTCCTGCTTGGCAGGGTACAAGAGCCTGGACCTGGGCATGTGTGTGAATGGGTCCGAGAGCACCAGCGGCGCCTAAATGTGGCCTTCCAGAATGCCAGGGAGCGGATGCAGGCTGCTGCTTCCAAGAGAAAAGAACGGCATGACCAGAAAATCCGGAGTGAGCCACTGGCAGAAGGACAGCATGTCTACATCAGAGACCATACAACGAGGGGCCGGTCGAAGATCCAAGATGCCTGGGGCGCCACAATACATCAGGTCATCCGTGCACCCCCACTTGGTGGGGTGGTATATTCTGTGGCTCCAGCACGGGACCTAAGCAAAGTACGACAAGTACATCGAACCATGCTAAAGCCTGTCCACTTGGACCAGGACCCACAAACATCCAACAGGCCTGTGGAACTGCAGGAGGAAACAAGCCAGCCAGCAGATGGTGACACCCCTGGCCAATGGGTTCTTGTCCGCTCTCGGAAAGAGGGTCCACCTATCCAGCTTGCCACCACTCTTCCAGTGGATGTCCCCATGCTGGCTTTGCCCGACTCCCAGCAGGTCGCCCCCATCACAGACGGGACACCAGCTGGCTCAGTGGCACCCCGGAGAACAGCTCGGACTACTGCAGGAAGACATGCCAACCCACACCATCTCCCAGTGCCAGTGGTGAGTAGGGCAGATGGGGCTACTAACTCTCAAGTACTTGGGTCTAGCAGTAAAGTGACAACCGTTTTCCGTCCTTGGTATTAGGTTACCCCCCTTGCATTTTGTTTATTCTTTTTATTAAAGGAAGGTAGAGTTATGATCTATTGAGCTTATCGGCGAGACGCCGATAACAAATCGGGGGGGTAAAGTGTAACCGGCAGAGTAATCGCTGTCTGGTTGAAGTTTGTCCCTCTGCAGCTACGGTTACCCCCTGACGTCACTCAGCTAGCCGTGAGTGGCTAAACAACTCATTTGTGTCTGGCCAGTTGCTATAAAATCGTCTGCCTGTTGAGCTTAGAGATATTCTCTGACGCACGATACGTTTTTAGTCCTGTTGCTGCTTGGGTATGTGGTTCTCCTGTGTCAAAGTGTTTTACTGATTGCCAGACGCTTCCGGGTAATCGCGCTGTGTATTGCTGAAGGTCCTGGGCAAAGCACACACCGGGTAGCTTTACCACAATTTACTAGCATCAAGAAGGTATTATTTGTGTATTTTATTGTTAACTATAATGTGGGTGTCGTTGTTGGGATATATGCTTTTTAATGCACACATTTGCACACAGGTCTGGGGCAAAGTACCCGCCGTGTAGCTGTAACGTTACTGCCAGACGCTTCCGGGTAATCGCGCTGTGTGCTTTTGAAGGTCCTAGAAGGTAAAAAGTTTGTTTATTGTGTTATGAGTAGATCCAGTGTGTTAGGACTAAAAGCTTTTGAACACATGTACAATGAGTCTGATTGTGTTGCCCTGACATATTGTATGACTGTTTTATTGTCAACTCTTAACATAAATGCATTTAATGAATATGCTGTGTGTAGGGTTGTGAAGACCAGCGCAAAGGCCTGTTTTTCCACCGTGTCAGTTCATATGTCAACATTGAGGCAGATTGCTCCTGCTGCTTTGCCTTGCCTGAATTAAGTTTTATATATTTCTTTTCTTTATTGTTTATTTTGCCGTAGCCTCCGTCTACTGCTCTGTCTGACTGATGTGGTATTGGCTGTGCTAGTAGTGTATAGCGTTACATTTCTCTATCCATTTTTCTAGTGATAACTAACTTGTTCTTTTCCTTGTCTTTCCAGAGTATTAGCGTAGCTGCTCACAAGAGAGGTTCCTGGTTCCGTCCCCACACCCTGCACCACGTATTGTAGTGGTAAATTGCACTTCACAATCTTGTTTGAATCATCGGCTTGTGGTGGTGTGTGTGTGCGTGTGTGTGTGTGTGTGTGTGTGTGCGTGTGTGTGGATGCATGGGATCGTGGGCTCCAGGTTCCAGAGCACGGGTGGTGAACGTCACGCGTATCTCGGACAGGTAACCTGCCTTGCCAGCGAATCAGTATTTTCTAGTTTAATTGGTAATCATACATTGTCCCCTGTAACAGCTAATGCCAGGTCTAGTCTCTATTAGTAATGTGTCTCTAGGATGACGGTGTGGCTCTTTTAATGATACCATTGTATAATAAAGTTTTGTTACTGTTTTTCTACTGAGAACACGTCTCTGTCTAGTTCATCTTATGTGTACTTCGACGAATCTGCTCGCCTTAAATCAGGTATTTAGCAGTTCAGGTGTAAAGTATATCCTGGTGTGAGAGGCACCAGGTGGCGTAGTCCAGAACCTTTAAAATCTAGATCTGTTCAAAGCACCGAAAGGTCACACGATGTTCACCAGATGCTACGATCTTTCATAGACGTCTCCGCGACGTACCTGTGCTATCTGGGATATGATTAGCTAATGGGTCTGTCACTTGAGGAACGAACGATTATAAAATCTGAGTCGAGATATAAACTAATCAATTCCCTTTCCGGCTCAGACAGCATTGGTTAAGTATGGGGCTGTTATGTGATGAACAAACTACTAGAAAAACGAGAAGACTCAACACGGGTCAAATAATTTCAGTGCATAACCCATAAGAAGTTGCGCATACACGACTGAACAAATTACTCCCCAAGATGACTCGTTTTTCCCAAGTCACATTGAAGATTTGTTCAAAATTAACAAATCTTTCAAGTACAACCCATCAATAAAATAAAATAAAAGCCTTCAAAATAAGACCGTTATTATCGTCTTTCTGCGGTAGGCGGCTGACTGAGAGCTGCTTATTGAAACTGTTCGGTCGGTCCGGAATTATTTAAAATTTGCCTTTTTATATTTTAAGCGAATCTGAGTTGTGACATGTCAACGTAGAGCAAAAACTTTAATGTGAACAGAAGAAGGGTCAGACTCTGATCTGCGAGGTCCAGCAAAGATATGATCAAAATAAGGTAAGGAAATCGCTATCTTTATTACCTTTCAAAAATAGCAAAGTATAACGTTACCAGAGTTTAAATACCTGTGTGGTATTTTTATATTGCTTTATCACAGATCTCAAGTTAGATGCTCATCTGATGTTGTGTTGCTGGTAAGTTATGGGTTAATGTCTGTCTTTTAGAGATTTTCCTAATTTTTTCCCATTTGAATACCATGCATTAGGTGTAGGTAGCCTATGTAACGATTAACCACGAACCGGTTGAAAATCGATTAAAATATGAGACAATTCAAATAGTTTGAGATGCTAAACAAATTGTGATTGATTAAGTTGTAGGAGTTTATATGAATTCATGTCTGAGGGGAACTAACTGTCTTTAGAAAAGTTTAGATGGTATGTTTTGTTTTCATCTTTCCTCTGGAGGCTGTATTGCATAATAAAGTTAATAACTGCAGAGCTACTTCGTTTACAGCGGAAACCAAGGAAACGTTTTAAGGCCCCGATATACTTCAAACGATGTTCGTTTTCATTCTTTGTTTGGGGGCAAAAAGAAGTTTGAAAAGGCTGAGTGACAGTATACTGTTTCCGATCATTCTGACACCCCTGCGCTGTTGAAGGAGGGGGTGTAAGATTAATGTTAACCTGACTCGCGATGCTCGCACGTATACCCCCCCAAAAAACAACGATGAAATGATGAAGTGTAGACAGTCTAGGTGTGAGACAGGCACCAATGATCAAAATATTATCAACAGAAGAATAATGATTAGCAGCAGTTCAGAGTCAAGTATCATATTTGCAATACAAAAGAACCAACAGTCCTTTATGGGAAGTGTGAATGTCTCATAGTCTGTAAAACTTCAGCATGATGTGGAAAAAAAATATTGGAATCAATTTGACGCTTTAATTTATTAGTGTTAATTTATTTTATTAAACTGGATAAATTGTTTTGATAAAAACAAAGGTTTATTATTGTATATTCATTTGGCATTTATCATTCAATGATTTTAATCGCAATGTCATCCAGACTATAGAGGACAAGGACAACCCAAGTTGTTATCAGTGCTCAGTTCAGAAGCCTGCATCTCTGATGGTATGGGGTTGCATGAGTGTGTGTGGCATGGGCAGCTTACACATCTGGAAAGGCATCATCAATGCTGAAAGGTATATCCAAGATCTAGAACAACATATGCTCCCATCCAGACATCGTCTCTTTCAGGGAAGACCTTGGATTTCCCACCATGACAATGTCAGACCACATACTGCATCAATTACAACATCATGGCTGCATAGAGGGATCCGAGTACTGAAATGGCCAGCCTGCAGTCCAGATCTTTCACCCATAGAAAACATTAGGTGCATCATAAAGAGGAAGATGCGACAAAGAAGACCTAAGACAGTTGAGCAGCTAGAAGCCTGTATTAGTCAAGAATGGGACAACATTCCTATTCCTAAACTTGAGCAACTTGTCACCTCAGTCTCAGACGTCTGCAGACTGTTATAAAAATAAGAGGGGATACCATGAAATTTAAAATCGACTTTTTTTTCTCTTAAACTGATACATTTACTCAGTTTAAACATCTGATATATCATCTATGTTGTATTCTGAATAAAATATTGAAATTTGAAACTTCCACATCATTGCATTCTGTTTTTATTCACAATCTGTACCATGTCCCAACTTTTTTGGAATCAGGTTTGTAGTTTCTGTATAAAGTAGATCATAAATAATGTGGCTGTTGATATAAGTTTCTGATAACTGCCTGTGTCCCATAGTATTAACATATCTTAACATGAAGCTGTCTCTGACATTGTACAATATATAATCAGAAGTGTTTCCTCTAGCTGTATTTTCTAGCTGATTCAATTCACATTACACACGATTGACACAAGAACACAGAGATGAATGAGTGAAGATGTAATATTTAATAAAAAATAAAAAAAGTGTTTAAGAAATTATATTCTGTATAAACATTAGGCCTAATTGTAAGACATTATGGCCCAGTTTCCCGTTAATGGCTTAAAATAAACCAGGACTAGGCTAATTCTACTTAAATTAATCCACACTAAACAACTGACTTTCTGAGATGTTGCTTAAGTTTGGATTAACTAGTTCTAGACTACAGAGTCTCAGATTAAGGTAATCAAGGACAAGTGAGATCATCTTTTGGAAACCCGATTAGATTAATGGCATGCACATGTGGCTAAGGAGAGGTTGCTATAAAAACCTGGTATGGACTACTTGTAATTCATTAGTCTTAAGGAGTGTGTGGAACAGGAGTCATTACACTTAACCAAAAAATGGATCAAGGCAGAAGAAAACGCTTAAAAAACTTCAGTGAATTTGAGAAGACCCTTTTTAAACAAATTGTATCAAATTATCCTGTAATTGAAAACAAACAGCATGATTCAGGTACAGAAAACAAGAAGAAGAAGGCATGGATTTCCATATTGAATCAATTCAACTCAAATGAAAAAGTAACCAAACGGACACTCCAACAAGTTCAGGTAAGATTTATTGTTGCCCCATTCTTACAAATCAGTCAATTATAAATATTTTCATTAATGAAATGTAAAAAGAAAACAATATTATATAGAAGTCCTACTTCAGAGTATATATTATCTTGTAAAGGTCCTGTGGAAAAACATAAAAATAAACCTGAAAAAAACAACTGCTGCTACGCGTCAAGAGCGTTTCAAGACAGGCGGGGGACTCCCAGTTCCACCAGACACAAAGGAGTTGGGGGACTTGTTGGCTGGGATTATTGAAAGTCAGCAACCCCTGGAAGGTATTCCAGATGATGACCATTTGGACAGTTCAGGTGAGGAATCTTTCAAAGACTCATTTAAAACGTCTCATTTACAGTAACGTGCTATCCCATCCAACATAATTAAATGCAAGTCATGTCTTGTAACAAAAATTATGTAATGACCTTTATTGTTGAAGTCAAATGTAATGCTATTTATTTATTTTTTTCATACAAAGATGACCTGATCTTGACACAGGATTTGGGGGGCGCAGGGAACAGTCAAGATGCTCAAATGAATCCAGCAGCAGCCAGCACCAACATGCAGCAGCATCCAGTCTCCTGCAGTAGCAGTAGTCAGCATCCAGCAGTCTCTAATCCAGGCAGCAGGTCAAGAGGGAAAAGGATGACCATTCATGAGAAACTTGCCATAGAGTTCCATGAACGTAAATTACAATATTAAAAAAGAAGGACATGAAGTCAAAATGAAAATCCTTCATCTTGAGTTGTCTATGAAAGAGAGAGACATGAAGCAGCAGCAGTGTCAACTGACTTTGGAACAAAATCTCAGTTAAATTCATGAATTTTTTTTACCTGTCTATGCCAATCATTTATGTATCACTCAAGGCTCATTTATGAGAAGTGCTGCAAAGCAAAAGCATCTCTGTAAGCAAGTCCATTTCTGTCATTGACTAGCTCAGCGATAGGGACATGTTGGTCATCATCATTTGCAATATCAGGGTCTGGGCAGCCACACTGTTTAAGAAAATTATGAAGCACTGCTGTTGCAATAATAACAATGCAGCACCTCCTAGGTTCAAACCGCAGTGTATTTCGGAGACACTGGAAACGATTCTTCCATACACCAAACATGCGCTCTATTAGCCCTCTGGTGAGCATGTGAGCTTGGTTATAGCGCTGTTGCTCTGGTCTGACTGGATGGAGATAGGGGGTGAACAAGAAGTTTGTCTGTGCATACCCACTGTCACCAAGTAGAATTCCAGAGTGTTGTCTTGTTTCAAACTGACCGTACAAAGAGGAGTTGTGGAAAATCCTTGAGTCATGGGTTGAACCTTTCCAACGTGCAACAATATTGGAGAACTGCATAGTGGGAGTGCACACTCCTTGTACATTTATTGAAAACCAGTTTTTACGATTTCTGAATTCCTCAGCATCTGCTGTAGAGGGACACTTGATGGGAATGTGGCAGCCATCGATACAACCAATGACTCCAGGGAAGTTACCATATTCATAGAAATTTACCTTGTAGGTGGCCTGTTCAGCAGCATTTGGGAATTTGATGAAATCCTTTTTCAGTTCACATATAGCACTGCAGAGACTGTGTACTATTTTGCACACTGTTGATTCACCTACACCACACAAATCCCCAGTTTCACGATGGAAGGTTCCACATGCCAAAAACCTTAAGGTAATTAATTTTTGTAAGGAAGGAGAAATAGGAGTGCCCCTGACTAAGTCACCTGAAAGCTTGGGCTGCAGCAAACCAATTATTTCTGTTGCATTTTCTTTTGACATACGGAAACGGTCAAGAAAATGTAAATCATCAAAATCATTTAGTGGGTTGCTCCTGTCTTTCAGCAACCTTCTTTCTGGTCTTGGTGGTGGTCTCTGATTGTCGTTGAAATAGTCGAGGTAATCCATTTTCTGCTACTATGAACGTGAGCCTTGAGGCAAGAAGTTTTTAATCTGAGGTTAAACCTGCTTCTGACCAGGTTTAATTTAAGACTTCATTTAGATCTGAATTAGGTCTAATCCTACTTCTAGAAATCCGGTTGTTTTAAGTCTAGACTAGTGCAAGTCTGAGACTATTGTAATCCATGTGTGAGAAAGCTACTTCAATAAATCCAGGTTTAAAATGACATTTAGTCTACGACTAGGCTTAATTCCCGTACGGAAAACCGGCCCAAAAACCCTCTGTTTCACAGACAAGGCTTAAATCTAGTCCCAGACTAAAATGTAAATCTGAGCTGTTTCAACTGAAAGAAACATGCACTAATCTTAAAATATTTCAGTTTCTTTAATGTCTCAAGATACACACCAGGAATGTTTTTTTCTAAGGCATGTTAATATAAATGTCTAAAATGTCCTAATTGAACTATGGCCTAACCCTGGTTTAGTCTAAACCCTGTCTGTGAAACCGGGCCTAAGATTATTTTAAAGATTTTGTGATGTTTTCATAAAATTTAAGCACATTTCCCTCTAATTTGTCAGTGATGTGATTTACTTTTGAGTTGTTTAATGTTGATGATTTTCATCAGATTTAATAATTTACTGGGGGGAAATAAATACAATATATTTTCATATTTATATATTCATATTTTTTTATATTTAAATCAGCAATCAATTATATAATCTAATCTAATAAAACTTCCAAAACAAGTGATACTGTATTACTATATATGATCCAAACATTGAGTAGTTCCTGTAAAAACATTTCTGAATATGTATTTCCTGTTAATAACATGATATTTCTAGCTCTACAAGATAGTTCAGAAAAGTTAAATATATTGCTGATGCCGTCACACAGAGCCGCTGCGCTGCTGGCGTCCTGAACTTGAATCCCAGCTCATGGATCTTTCCCGATCTCTCTCTCTCTCTCAGCTGACATTGAAGACATCAGGTGATGAGAAGCGCCTGCTCCGATGATATTGTAGTGAATATATAAAGTAGTTCTCCAGCTCCTCCTCCTTTATCCAGGCTTGGGACGCTGTGATTTATGAAGAAACCCCTGTGACACAGTTCTGGAACACATTCATCATTACAATATTTCGTTTGAGGCTGTCACTTAATTACAATGTGAAGTACATCTTGATTATGTTGCTGAATGAACTTACATTCAATGAAGATATAATACCAATAAACAGAGCAGAAATGATCATAACAGTCATCTCTGGTCTTGGTTCTGTGGCTTTACTGGGGAGTTGTCTTTCTGATCTCTCTGGAAGACAAAAGATTTACAGTTTTGGAGGAAAAACACAAAACATGAGTGCATCCTTTTATAATGTCAACGCAAAAGAACAAAGGCTGGAATGTAAAGATTTTTGTCAATCATGTAGTTTTACACACCTCGAGTGAAAAGTTCAACACCCTTGAGTACTGATTCCTTCATGATGATGTAGCAATTGTATAGTCCTGTATCATTGTGTTGAAGGTTGTTGAGTTTGATGGAGAAGTTTCCTCTCAGATACTCCTCAGGAAAGCTTTCAACTCTGTTCTTGTACTCTGGATCCTGTCTTTCCACAGAGACTTGACCATTAATAATGATATACACATTGTCGTCTCTGTGTATCCAGCGCACTGTGATGTTTTGATTTGGATTCAGAGGTTCTTCAGTAGAACAAGGTAAAACAGCAGAACCTCCAATAAAACCCTCAACAGTCTCCTGCAGAGACACTGAAAACAGAGAAAAGTTATGAAAAAAGAGGCAGTTTAGGAAACTCAAAAGGTAGATATTAGCTTCAGAAATTGTTCATTTTAGCGCTCACCTTCACTTGTTAAAAGACACAGAGGCAGGAAATAAAATAACCACCATCTGTAAACACAGAAATAGTTGACATTTCCTTTTAGCTGCAAGACATTTCTCCTACTGAGCTTAATCATAAACATATGCAATGAAGTACACGCAATATTTATCAAACTCTCGAAAGGTACAGTCACAAAAGCAACATTTCATAGGAGAAAAAATATATATATATATTAATTTTCCTTTATAATGTAGCGATGTATGAAGCACAGTGCACATTAAAGTAACTGTCAAACCATAAATGTTAAGCTGCAAAAGTTGGTTGAAATCTGAATCCTGCTTGTTCTGCGCATCGCTGTGTGAATGAATGAATGGCAGGAGATGTGCAGGTTTGTTTACTACATAGACTGAAGCGTGTGACGCTTGCAGTAATTTCAGCATCTGCCGTCTCAATGAGGACATAAATACATAAACAACATCATCAGAACTGTTCCGAGTCACTTCACAAGCATTTTACCATTTAATTTAGTAAAACCAGTGTCAAAATAAAAGTAGCCCGTCAAAATTTCATTTTTACATAAGGCATTGTGCTAGAAATATTACTATTATTTAGTAGAATGTATGTGATACTGCTACTACTGAAAAAAATATATAAAACTTAATAATTTAAAGAAATAAATCACACAATATTTCTTCCATGGTTTAATTTGAATAGCAAATCTCCTTTATTTACCAAAAAATAAAATGTGTTTAAATTTCATTACTTAAAAGACAAATTACATTTACATTAATTTTATTACAGGTTATTTTTAGTGATAAAAGGTTGTGGTTTTTTTTAATTAGCATATTTTAGTGTTTTGCTTTGGTACCGCAATTGGTACCAGAACTGTGGATTTTCACTGGGAGCGGTACCGAATACTAAAATTTTGGTACCCTGACAACACTAATGTGGCGCATGCTCTATATCAAGTCATCATAAATAACCCACACAAAAGTATAAGCATAAATACCTAGGGATGTCGTAAGTAATGAAATCTCCAAAAAAGACAATTTAAGCTGCGAACTGCATGTTTACGCAGGACACAAGAACGTTAATTAAAATGCATGTAACAAAATATATTCTGCAATTCGAGATCACATAAGGCACATAAGGCAACTCATATGCATTTTTATTTGTAATTTGGTGCACAAATTAAATTACATTAAATGTGCATAAAATTACAAATTTACCAATTTTACAAATCTAGTAGAACATATGCGAAAATGAAAATTTATATGCATAAAATACATTTTATATTCTGGCATTTATAAGTACTGTTGACTTCCAGCCTCTTCCACATTTTTTATCACTATCTATCTGCATGTCTCATCCATGAGTATGTGATATTGGACAGCAAGCATTTGGGAGTTTTGAGAAGTTGAATGAGCAAAAAAATATATAGTGAGCCCCTTTGTTAAAAAAAACCTGGAGTTTAGGAATAATAATAAAAAAAAAAAAAAATCATATTCACTCAGTATTACTTGATCTAATTCACAAATATCTCAAGTACACACAAGTCTCTAAACTTATTGTATATTGAACTTATGAAACAAAAAAAAAATCTGTATGTAATCATGCTGATTTTTTAAGAAAACTCTTCATGTGATATTAATTTACTATATGAAATGATATAAATATATAAATTTCCTGCCCCTAAATCTTAAATTTTGTGGTGATTCTAAATGCATTTTAACAGACTGAATCACGCAGAGAAATAAAGCGCTCTAAATGCGCGCACACTACTCTGATCTACTAGACTTCACAGCACTTTGTAGAAGTGTCTGGTTTTGGGCAAAATACAGGTGCTGGTCATATAATTAGAATATCATCAAAAAGTGAAAGTGATGTGACATTCAGCCAAGTATGGTGACCCATACTCAGAATTTGTGCTCTGCTTTTAACCCTTTCAAAGTGCACACACACAGAGCAGTGAACACACACACTGTGAGCACACACCCGGAGCAGTGGGTAGCCATTAATGCTGCGGCGCCCGGGGAGCAGTTGGGGGTTCAGTGCCTTGCTCAAGGGCACCTCAGTCGTGGTATTGAAGGTGGAGAGAGAGCTGTTCATGCACTCCCCCCACCCACAATTCCTGCCGGACCGAGAATCGAACTCACAACCTTTCGACTGCCAGTCCGACTCTCTAACCATTAGGCCACGACTTCCCAAAATAGTTGATTTCACTAATTCCATTCAAAAAGTGAAACTTGTATTTTCATTCATTACATGCAGATCGATATATTTCAAATGTTTTTCTTTTAATTTGGATGTTTATAACTAACAAGGAAAAATCCCAAATTCAGTATCTCAGAAAATTAGAATATTGTGGAAAGGTTCAATATTTAAGACACTTGGTGCCACACTCAGCTAATTAATCAGCTAATTAACTCTAAAAAACATGCAATAATTAAGATTCTCTAACCAACAGAAAATGTTACAAAACTCCCTAGAAGTTGAAGAAGTTGGCTGAAGACTCTCCAAGGGTCACAGCTGGAGAATTGCAGAAAATAACTGAGTCTCTGGTCCAAAAAAAAAACAAAACAAAAAAATAAATAAATAAATAAAAAATAAAAAAAATTGTCAAAAAGAACCTACATCACAACATGTTGTTTGCGAGGGTTACAAGAAAAATTATCCTAGCTCATTAAAAAACAATCCTAGCTCATTAAAAAACAAACTAAAGCATATTCAGTTATCATCAGCCATGACTAGAACTTTAAAGGGGGGGTGAAATGCTATTTCATGCATACTGCGTTTTTTACACTGTTAAAGAGTTGGATTCCCATGCTAAACATGGACAAAGTTTCAAAAATTAAGTTGTACGTTTGAAGGAGTATTTCTGTTCCCAAAATACTCCTTCCGGTTTGTCACAAGTTTCGGAAAGTTTTTTTCGAGTATGGCTCTGTGTGACGTTAGATGGAGCGGAATTTCCTTATATGGGTCCTGAGGACACTTCTGCCGGAAGAGCACGCGCTCCCGTATAGCAGAGCGCTGAGAGCACAACATACTTCACTGATCAGAGCGAGAGCGTCACGAAATGTCACAAAAGCAGTGTGTTTTTGGTTGCCAGGGCAAGACAACCCTGCACAGATTACCAAAAGAGAAACAGCATTAAGGGACCAGTGGATGGAGTTTATTTTTACAGAGCATCAACAGAGTTGTGCAAGTGTTTTTGTTTGTTCCCTGCATTTCGAAGATGCTTTTTTTACAAACAAGGCCCAGTTTGACGACGGATTTGCTTATCGTTTATTTCTTAAGGATAATGCAATCCCAACGAAAAAGGGTCACGATCGTGTGTCGGAACCGCAGGCGGTGAGTAAAACTGCTTCAAATATCTCTGCCTCCTTGTTAGTGCGTCCCCTCCCATGCCGGAGACCCGGGTTCAAGCCCCGCTCGGAGCGAGTCGTTGCTGCTGCTGCTCTCGTTCAGTTTCAGCCTCGGGATCTGATTCTGGATCATAAATAAACGTCTGAATCTGACTGTAAGCCATGGTTTGTTTTGGATGATGGTTTTTCCTTCACGGTAATGTCACAGTTAGTTTCCACATGCTCTCAACGCAAAAGCCTATTCGCACTCGTGATTCTTTAGCTCCGCCCACACGTCACGCCTCTAGACGCTCGTGTTTTTCCGGGAAAAATCGGTACAGACTATCTTTCTCTTATGAATATAATAAAACTAAAGACTTTTTGGAGTTATAAAGGATGCAGTACTAATCTATAGGTACTCAAGATTAACAGGAATGTCCCCCCCCCCCTTTAAATGGGACTGGCTTCTATGATCAGATGAAACTAAAAATGAGCTTTTTAGCAGTAAACACTCAAAATGGGTTTGATGAACACCGAGATAAAAAGTAAGTAAAATGAAATATACTGCTGTATTTTGATGTTGTGGGCCTATATTTCTGCTGGAGATCAAAGATCGAAAGGATTAACAAAGCAGATGAACTTTCACAGCCTTATGTGATCATATTTACCAA
Source organism: Carassius auratus (assembly GCF_003368295.1). NCBI lineage: Eukaryota > Metazoa > Chordata > Actinopteri > Cypriniformes > Cyprinidae > Carassius > Carassius auratus. Next base: position 17,337 of record NW_020527571.1, on the reverse strand, counting down.
GGGTGCCAATATGTTTGGCCATGACTGTAAATCAAGTTTTCGACGATATCCTAATTATATGAACAGCACCTGTAGACCTTGAGCATGAAAGGGGAATGGCCCTTATCCAACAGCTCTTGCAGGAAGGACAATATCAGAGATATGTCTAGGGAAGTTGGGGCTGCGCCATGGGCTATACACCTGACAGAGAAGACAGACCGTTTAAGGACATAGAGTTGTTTCGTAGCTGGTTGTTTAGCCTGAGAGATTGTATTTAGTATGCTCTCAGGAAGGTCCACAGACTCCCAATGAGAGGACAAATATACAGAGCCCAAAGCTCTAGCTGGGGGTGCCATATCTTTCTGTATCTCCTGAGAAAGGAGGTCCCATCTCAGGGGAATGGGCCAAGGTCAATCTTCGAGTGAAAAGAAGTTTATAACCTCGTTGTATTATCCCCAAAACCCAGTCTGACACTCCGGGAATGGCCTGCCAGGCCTTTGCCCGCGTGACAAGGAAGGGGTTGGATTGGTTCAAGCGGTAGGCCGCCTTGTGGGGACCAGACACTAATTATAAGTGGAAGAGGCAATTTGCTCTATTTCTGTCTGATAAACTTAAGTTTTTTTTTTTTTTCCTCTCTGTAACAGCGGCTGGTTGTGTGGGTGCTAATTGGAAGGGCCCAATGTTCACAACTGCAATTACAACAAGCACACTGCCTTTGACACCAGGAATTGAATGGAGTGCTTGGAGGCATAAGAGAGGATGTAATGTTGTACTGAACTCAATGCTCTGACAGCAAGAGCAGTCAAACTTACAACATGTCGGGAAACTTACAGCTTGTACAGTATATTATCCTCCAGCAGAGAAAAGCGAGACTAGTGCTCTCAGTAAGAGCAGTCCAACTCATTGAGTGTGCGATCTCTGTGTGGGCAAAACCCAGTCAGGTGACATCCTCACTGTCCTTCTGCATCCTGCAGGATTCACTTGAATGTTCCCCACCCATTCTGGAGGGCTTCCTTGCCATAGGCTCATGCAGCTACTAACGAGCCACTGGTTCATTTTTAATACAGTGAAAGAACCAATGGCCATGCAGTTACACTGCATGATTGAAAAAAAAAGGCTTTAGTTTAAGAGAAAAAACTGATTTTCCTCATAGCAACTTTTAGAAAGATGCAGAAAGAGTGAGTATCGATAACTGAAAGTTCTGTTTGCACTAATTCCTTTTGAAACTGTGGGAATTCACTCATGAAATTTTACAAGCAATGATGAATATTAATTAATATAAATTCAAAATTAGGTCATGTTAAGTGCAAGAAAAATTTAGATTTTATGTTATTTGATGTTTTAGATTTGTGTTAATTTGATGTAGTATGTTAATGAGTGCACTGATCTATATTAAGGCTTAAACTTCAGTCTGTTATTCATACAAAGGAAGGAATCATGTTGCTTCAGAACTATACAAGTTAATTTCATGCTAATTTTAGTGTGCTTTTTAGAGACCCTTCCTTATTAAGACTTCTTAATAAAGATTTAATAACATTTAATAATATCATATGATACTTGATATAATAAATCAAAAATATTTTTTCTTGAATTAAATAACTGACATTTATATTTAAATGCATACATTTGTAAAAATATGCTTTGTAAAATGTACATCAGCTGGTCTATGTAGAAACATCAAACTTTACCTTCTGAGATTTCCAGTTTCCCATAAGTCCATGTTGACAACAGTGAATTACTGTTTTTAACACCAGATGTACACGTTCAACTTCCAAAACCAGACGTGGTTCATTTAGAAGCAATCATCTTTAGTTTTATTGAAGTAAATTCTGGAATAATAAAAAAACTAATTCATTACACATTCTTCCAAAACAATGAATGAAGCAACTCACAGTGACAAATACACGGATGTAAAATTAAGCTTTTTGTATTAAATCAAGGTTACTCACCACAAACATGCCAAGTATGTACAGGGGACTGCAAACAGCTTCTGATCCAGTTAAGTTTTTCTAATTAAAAGCATCAAGTATTACAAATATAACACTGCTTTTAGCCAATGCAAGCAACACGATGAGCAAATACATTACACATTTATATTATGTTACGTAAGCTCACAGTACATACATACACATATCCTGTGTTAGCTATACATTCAATGCACAAGTAAACACACAACTGCATTTCTTGTCTGCCACCTATAGTACCCACTTTTATTTTGAAATATGTTTCACACATTCAATTTGACTTTCCCCAGCAACAAAACAAAATATTAGTGAAATATTATATATATATATATATATATATATATATATATATATATATATACACACAAAACACACATGCATACATTTTGGGTTTTGTATGGTGTGTGTAATTTTGATGGGTTTACAGTGTTAATTACTTTCAGGTGTGTCTTGTTCCTTATCTTTAAATGTTCTGTTACAGACTAGAAGATTATCAGTAGTGTGTAACAAAGAACAGGAACTAAAAGCATAGGAACATATATTTTAAGACATTTTAACATTTTAAATTAGCTGCTTAGGCTTCTTTACAGCATTAGAGATGAGTGTATATGTTTCAACTGTAGCTACTATGGTACTGACATGGGTACAATTGAAACAAATTTACTTGTCTTAAACTAATTGTGAAAAAAAGGACTCCTTATATGCATTCATTAAAAAAAAATCATTGGCTACATTAGAGTTGTTTAACTAACTTTTAAATTTATAATCAATTATTTAAGATTATTATTTTAATAGCATTTTACAATATTTTAATCATGATACCTATTCTAAAATGGTATTTCAAAGGTATATATTAAATATTCTAATCATTAACAATGATAAAATTAAATTTGCTGCTTTATAACGCTGAAAAAATTCCTAAAAGTTTTCCATCCAGGAAACTGGACAATTGGTTTAGTTAATCGGTTTGAGCAAATCGGAGTCATGACATGTCAATGGAGAACAAAATGAAAGTGAAAGTGACTTTACATTAGTGCTGGGCGGTTTGACCAAAAATGTATATCACATTTTTTTTTTCAAAATTATATTTTCCGGTTTATGACATTTTATTTTTCATGCATAATCAAGTTGTACAGTGCATTTTCTGCTGGTTGATATTCCAAGATGTGCTGGCGGCTAAGGTGCTGGAGAAAATTGCTCATGTTGCCTCCTTTGGCGACAATTTTAGCCTGACAGCACTTGCATAAAATGGATGTTTGGTCGACATCGGATTTTTGGAAACCAAAAAACCTCCAAACAACAGACCCGGCTCCTCTTTTTGGCTACAACGCCTGTTTCACACATACTCTGCCTGCATACATATGCAGCACGGACTCATTGTGCTTTCACACAGGACATGTTTGCAGTCCGCTACTGATCTGCATTTGTTCAGTCCACAAACACAACATTTGTTCATTGTTTTGATTTCATATGTAAAAAAAAATAAATAAAAATAATAATAATTATTATTATAATATTATATATATTATCAGCATTTTAAGTCTTATCACAGAACAGTAACGATCTTTCATATAGACATTAGTTTAAACTCTGTAAATATAAAAAACGCATTATTCATGCATTTTACTGCTAGGTTTGTATAATAAGCTGCTCAAGCAAGTGGCAAAACATTTAAACACAATAATTAGCCTATGACTTTTCTTGCTAAAATATTTAAAATTAAAAAACCACAGACATAAACAGTCTTGTGCATTTTGCATTTAAATCTTTATCACAAGCAATCGCTTTGTTTTTCTGCTTCCATAAAAGTGAACATATATATTGTTTTCCTTGTTTATCTAAAAGTGCTATTTTTCTTATTTTAAACTTAGCCAAAAACCCATGTGACTGCGTTTCTATGTCAATCCATGTTAATTTTTCCAGCGAACAATGCGCTTTCAGTTTAATTCAGTGCCTGCAGCACAGCAAAAATAGACTAGACGTTAACAATCGCTGCACTGCTGCAGACACCCTGCTCCTTGAACACACGACGGACCGCAACCTTGTGCAGCTGAAATCCGTTAATACGCACTGCAGACTGTGTATGTGTGAAACAGGCATTATAACATAACACCAGAGCACTGATGTGTTTACCCCCACGCCTTGCAGTCGCTGCTCAGACGTGCAACATTGTAAAGGGTCTGTCTGAAACAGTGTCACGCGGCCGCGGCGCAGCATAGCGTTTCACTAATTTAAATTAGTTCATAGAAATGAATTTAAGAATGAATTAGGATTGTTTAAAGCAGTGGTTCTCAAAGTGTCAGGCTCTATCTAGTGGTTACGCAGGGGAATCACTAAATTAAATATTAATGTTAATACATTAATTTAATTTTTGAGTAAGGTTTTTTTGTTTGCTTTTACATTTAAGTACAGTTATGTAACTTTTGTTAGAACACATTTTAATTTAAACTTTCATTCATTGCAGTCTTTCATTTATCTGTATGTAAGCACAGTGTAGTGTTAATGTTCAAACTGTGTATTTAAAATGGTAAAGTGGCTGAAAATAAATATTCTCATTAGAATAAAACAGCCTCATTTTTTAACTGTACAGGTGTAGCTGAATAGTTTGGCCTACTAAGCTGCTGAATTTAATGTTGGTCATTATGGTGGAAATTAGAGAGCCAAATATTTTCTGAACTCGAGTAACTCGATTACAAAAATTGATAGAGGCAAATTCCTCTGCCTCGAAGCCTCTTTTAATTTATTTTAAATCTCACGTCAGGTTCTTTCAAAATTATTTTTTTAATGTGACAAGGCGTTTAGGTCACCCACAAAGCAGAAGGAGACACAAGGAGTCAGCAGTGTTTTGATTTGAGGGCGCAGGCAAATGTAAAGAGAACGTCATGTTGTGTGTCCATTGCAAGATAGAGTTGGCATACCACAACTAGAGCCCTATGATTTCCGCGATGAAGAACACTTGGAGGGATTCGTGGAATCCAGTCATAAAAACGGAATTTCCAGTTTAACACGGCACGGAATTTGCCAAATTTCTAATGACTTCATAAAAAATAGGTCATTGCACTTACATCAAATCACGATATGGACTAATATCTGTAAATATTAAGCCGAAAGTGAAAGTGACATGACATTCAGCCAAGTATGGTGACCCATACTCAGAATTTGAGCTCTGCATTTAATCATTCCGAAGTGCACACACACAGAGCAGTGAACACACACACACACTGTGAACACACACCCGGAGCAGTGGGCAGCCATTTATGCTGCAGCGCCCGGGGAGCAGTTGGGGGTTCAGTGCCTTGCTCAAGAGCACCTCAGTCGTGGTATTGAAGGTGGAGAGAGAACTGTACATGCACTCCCCCCACCTACAATTCCTGCCGGCCCTAGACTCGAACTCACAACCCATCGATTGGGAGGCCGACTCTCTAACCACGACTTCCCTAAATCTGTATCTGCAATACATCTATAGGACGTTTCCTTTTAGATGTAAAATGGCTGTCTGTTAGATGTCTAGATGATCTGTTGCTGGTTCCAGACTCAAATTCGAAACTATAGTTTTCCACCAAAATAAAAGATCAGCTGGTTTCAGTCTTAAAGGTACAAGGGTTTCTCTTGCAAGTGCAGCACAAAATACTCATTTATATGCCAAAATATTTTACAAAAACCTTTAAATAATATTGTATTTGGATTGTGTGCTTCTATGCGTTTTTAACAATAAATCCATATCTCCGCAAAATTAAGTTTGGTATTATTTTAATCTGTTTTAAACGGTATGTTTCCAAAATAAAACTGCTTTTTCACAATTTTGAACATGTGGAAGTTTAAGTTGATGGTCAAGACCTTGCAGCCAGTCATTTTTAACCTTTATAATGCACCGGGTTGACCTAAATGCAAAGGCTCGAACTGACAGTTGTGTATTTACTCATGGAGAAAGGTACGCCGGTGAAACAACGTCGCGTTATCAACGATGATTCCCTTTTTTAAAAAAGAAACCCCTCATTCCACGTTAATCCAACGTCTACAGAACGACCATAAAGTCAAATGGTGAAACAGCGTCCAGAATTCAACGTGGTTCCAATTTGCCAACTCGCAAGGTCATTTGTTTCAACTGTCAAATGCCGGCGGGATTAGCGTTTTAAAAAATCGCTATTTTCAACAAAAGTGACTTTTCGGGGGATGAAAGGCGTCGTCTGTTTTAACAGAGAGCCCCAGAGATGATGCCATGTCGTTAAGTTAGTGAGAACTGATCATATTAACCTGCGACAAAATGCTGCCCAAAGTTTTCTTTAGAGCGTAGTTTAAAAGTTAACCTTGGCACGTGCAGGCTAGCTACAATTCGCTTCATCAAACAAATGTCATGCGCAATGTTATCTTCCTTTTCCTATAACGTTACGTCATTTGGGCTTCATAAGATAATACAATTAAAATCCAAGAAATGATATAAAGAATGCGACAAACCTTCGGAGAAATGAGAGGTCCTTCGCTTCTCAAAAGTGAAAGTAGTTTCTCCTCAGCGCCCTCCGAGATTCACATGCCAACCTGTGGGATTGTCCCCGCTTTTATATAAATAGCCGCAAACTTTCCAACGCGAAAGTTTTTTTTTTTTTTCGGCCAAAGCCTCCTCATTTTCTTGTGAATATTATTGGTGCGTTCAAGTCATCTCATAGATCGTATTTACGAGGGGAATGCACATGAACGCTTCCACAATATAGGGAAGCAATACCAGTGGGGAGCTCGGGATTTTCTTTAAACCCCGATCTGTCAGTGATTAACCTGGCAATACTTAAAGGTATTTATTTCGCTGTGTTATAGTCAGGCTTTTCTATTTACAGCACAGTAAGTTAATCGACGACGCATCATATGGCATTATAGCAATGCAACTTAACAATAAAGAACGAAGTATACCTAATGCACATTTGTTCTTCATTTTCTAGAACAAGAGTTTCAGAACATTGCTGTATTTTTGTGTTATTAATTCAGTGAAAGTAGCCTACTCCGCCATCTCGCTCCGACGAAAGTGACTTGAACGCACATGCCGTCGTCAGCACGACTTCCCACCTCGTGCGTACGAACTTGGAGGACTTGAATTCAGCACCAGTTCAACCGGTTCAACCCAGAAACCTAGATTCTTCGATCCTTTGCCCATGTGTAGGCTGTGTAGCTGTCAGTTTATAACTTGAATAAATATATCACATATTATATGTAGCTACACATCCCTGCATCTGCATACACTTTTTTTAAACACACAATTCAATACTTAAATCACTTTTTTGAAGCTCAGCTTGGTATAACGGTTGTAATAGTTGCAACATGTCTTTCTTCGATCAACCTTGAGATAAACTGCGTCCCGAAGCATTCTGCCACCAGGTGTTTCCTATTATCGCTCGGATGCATAGCAACGGTGCGAGATAGGGTAGAGCTGACCAAAGGACCATCCTGCCCGGATAGGTGGAGCTACCTATATATATATATGTGTGTGTGTATATATATATATATATATATATATATATATATATATATATATATATATATATATATATATACATATCATCTGGAGATGAGTTACAAGATGTACATAATATCATAGGTGGAGCCAGTATTGCTCATATTTGTTTTTATGTTTTATGTAATAATGGAGGAGACAGGACTACCTCAGGCTTAGCCCAGACTGAGGCCAGGTAAATTACACTGGTTTGCTGTGTCCTGTCTGATTGATACAACTTTAAATGCAGGTATTGGCTTGAAGCTTACTTAAATAATGTAATAATACATATGAAAAACTACAAAACACACACACACACACACACACACACACACACACACAGACACACACACACATACATAGCAGTTCAAATGCTGAATGATATCTTACAAAGGTATCATTTTATGTAGTTTATTGCCTTGCCATGGTGATCATATGTAGACGTTTGTAACCCAGATTTTTTAGGCAGCTAACCAGAAAAATAAATCTGAAAAAAAAACAAAAAACAAATAGAGTGTAGTGCAGCTTAATGTTCAGCGGAGCAGTGCTATAGAAAAAAAAACACATAAAAAAAAATTGAATTTTACAACGTGATGCATTGTTGTAGATTAAACTACCGAAGTATATTTAGTAGGCAACTTTAAATTTAATTAAAGCTGCAAGCAGCATTTACGGGGTTCAAGCACTTAAGGGATCTTAGGTGGTCAGAGCCAACCTGGACATATATGGATGGCCGTTAAACACATCCAAAATGGAGAATAGGCTAACAGACAGACACACACACTGAAATTAAATGATTAAACTCGTTTTTAAGATTTTAGATGTCATTTTCAGGTTTCACTGTAATCATAATGTGGTAAAATTTTAAAAACTGATATGTCTGAATGAACAAAATGGAAAACTTTAACTCAATGAGATTTGAAATGTTGTAAGAGTGTTTTTTGTATTGTTTAGGCATTACATCCTTTCAACTGTACAGTTTAAGTTAGCTGAATGAGCCCATTAGTGGTTTTCCGCTGCCATCTAGTGGTTATAAATGGCAATTTCTCATATATCAATGTGTTAATCCTTTTAACTCTTAGTGTTTTTTGCCCAATATCTCTTAAATATGGCATGCTCGTTTAGAATGAAATTATGCATTATTTTACACAGTTTTGATAATTTGTGGGCTTTCTGTTTGTATTAATAGGCATTTGTGTACACTATGCAAATAACATATTATAAAATTACTGGTTTATAGTTGTCCAAATGCAATTGTTCAACATGTTTTTGATAATTATTGACCTTCTGAGTCTAGAGAATTGTACTTCAGTGGTTTTATTGATTTTCAGCTTAAAGCCTTGGAATACTTTGCCAAAGTAACTTTTTCAAATAATCTTGAATATTTAATTAACAGATTTATTGACAAAATTGGTCCCAGAGGCAAAGTTTTTCAGAATGAGGAGATCTATCATATGATATGAAGATTTTGTGTTTTTGAGTGAATATATGTGCATTTTCAAACAGTTTGAGGCCATTTACCATCTAAATCTTGTGTTATGAGACCTTTTCTACTGTTATAGCGCCACCTATGGATCAATCTCCATGAAACTTTGCAGCCTTGTTGAGAGTCACCTGTTACATGATTTCACCTAGTTTCATAAAGTTTTGAGTTTTCGTTTAGGTTTTATAGGCTTTGGGGTATGTTTGGCCACACCCCTTTTTCTAAATTACCCCTTTACAGCTAACCAAAGGACAAAATTCAACATTTTTTTGATAATTATTGATCTAGAGAGTCCACAGAATATTACTGCAGTGGTTTGGTTCTGATCGGGCAAAAAATCTAGGACTAGTTCGCAAAAGTAAGTTTTTAACATATTTGTGAATAACAATTGAACGATTTGATTGACAGCAATGGTTCTTGAGGCAAAGTTGTGCATTATGAGGAGATCTATCAAATGATATGCATATTGTGTTGATATGTGAAACACCACGTGATTACAGAGCCATACAACTCGTTAGCGCCAACTAGTGGCCGATTTCTTTCAAAATTCTTACAGACCTTAAGGTTCATGAGTCGAACGTACCCAGCGAGTTTCGTTCCGATCAACATCCGTTAACCCTTTCAAATAGGTGCTTAAAATTGTTTGGCCAATGGCGGCCATGTTTTTTGAGATATGCAAATGTCCTCATAGGTACTTGTGCCCCTTCAGACCAAGACACTGCATACCAATTTTCAAGTCGATCGAGCCAACGGTTGACTAGTTATAGCCATTTATGTGTTTTTTCTATCTTATTGCGCCCCCAAGTGGCAGAGATGCGCAATTTTTTTTATTTTACCCAAAATTGAGCTCGTACATATGTGTACCAAGTTTGGTGAAGTTATCTCATTCCGTTCAAGAGTTATAGTTAAAATAGCATTTGGCCAACGTTACTATAGACGCTTTTTGGCATACTGTTTCGCGTAAAAATTGAAATTTCAACTTTTTTTTGATAATTATTGATATTGAGTGTCCAGGGAATATTTCTGAAGTGGTTTGGTTCTGATTGGTTGAAAATCCTAGGACTAGTTCGCAAAAGTAGGTTTCGGATATAGCTCGATTTTGCGAGAAAACGGTGTGTCGTAGACCCCAAAAAGGCGCCGTGCACTTTTGTTCGGGCTAACCCAAGGATTGCTGTGATGCCATGTTTTTGAGTTTATGGCTAACGGTTTACGATTCACGGCCAAAAACGTCCAAAATTTTTGTTTTTTGCGCTATAGCGCCCCCGTTTGGCCGATTGGGCTGAGACTTTGATACGTTCTCCCCAAAATGAGCTCTACGATCTGTCCAAATTTCAGCTCTCTAGGCCTTACGGTTTGGGCTGCACGTTCAGTTCTAGGGCGGAAGAATAATAATAATAATAATTAAAGCTGCAAGCAGCATTTACCGGGGTTCAAGCACATTAAGGCCTCTGAGGTGGTCTGAGCCAACCTGGATGCATGGATGACAGTTAAACACATCCAAAATGGAGAACAGGCTAACAGACAGACACACACACTGAAAGTAAATGATTAGACTACTAAATGTATACTCTATAAGCATATGCACACACACACACACACACACACACACACACACAGAAAGACACACATATACATGCACAAACATTTTGTTGCAGATATAGGTATTTGAAATAAGTGATAGGTGACAAGAAACTTATTGCAAGTCTTCTCTTTTTAAGAGTTTAGATGTCATTTTCAGGTTAAACTGTAATCACAATGTGGCAAAATAGTAAAAACTGATATATCTGTAAGAACAAAATGGAAAACATTGACTCAATGAGATTTAAAATGTTATAACAGTTACATTTTTAATGTTTTGGGATGAATTCATGAATCCTTTCAACAGTGCTGTTCAACTTAACTGAATGAGCCCATTAGTGGTCTTCCACTGCCATCTAGAGGTTATAAATTGCATTTACTCAAGCAACACTGTTTATAAACATAACTGTTATAGTGTTTTTTTTTTTTTTTTTGCCCAATCTCTCTTAAATTTTGCATGCTTGTTTAGAATGAAATTATGCATTGTTTTACACAGTTTTGATAATGTGTGGGCTTTCTGTTTGTATTAATAGGCCTTTGTGTACACTATGAAAAGAACATATTATAAAATTACTGGTTTATAGTTGTCCAAATGCAATTGTTCAACATGTTTTTGATAATTATTGACCTTCAGAGTCTACAGAATTGTACTTCAGTGGTTTTATTGATTTTCATCTTAAACCGTATCACAAGTATGCCAAAGTAACTTTTTAAAATAATCTTGAATATTTAATTAACAGCTTTATTGACAACATTGGTCCCAGAGGCAAAGTTGTTCAGAATGAGGAGGTCTATCATATGATATGAAGATTTAGTGTTTTTGAGTGAATATATGAGCATTTTCAAACAATTTGGGGCCATTTACCATATAAATCTTGTGTTTTGAGACTTTTCTACTGTTATAGCGCCACCTATGGTCTGATCTCCATGAAACTTTGCATGCTTGTTAAGAGTAACCTGTTACATGATTTCACTGAGTTTCATAAAGTTTTGAGTTTTCGTTTAGGCTTTATAGGCTTTGGGGTATGTTTGGCCACACCCCTTTTTCTATATTACCCCTTTACAGCTAACCAAAGGACAAAATTCAACATTTTTTTAATAATTAATGATTTAGAGAGTCCACAGAATATTACTGCAGTGGTTTGGTTCCGATCGGGCCAAAAACCTAGGACTAGTTCGCAAAAGTAGGTTTTTAACATATTTGTGAATAACAATTGAACGATTTGATTGACAGCAATGGTTCTTGAGGCAAAGTTGTGCATTATGAGGAGATCTATCAAATGATATGCATATTGTGTTGATATGTGAAACACCACGTGATTACAGAGCCATAAAACTCGTTAGCGCCAACTAGTGGCCGATTTCTTTCAAAATTCTTACAGACCTTAAGGTTCATGAGTCGAACGTACCCAGCGAGTTTCGTTCCGATCAACATCCGTTAACCCTTTCAAATAGGTGCTTAAATTTGTTTGGCCAATGGCGGCCATGTTTTTTGAGATATGCAAATGTACTCATAGGTACTTGTGCCCCTTCAGACCAAGACACTGCATACCGATTTTCAAGTCGATCGAGCCAACGGTTGCCTAGTTATAGCAATTTATGTGTTTTTTCTATCTTATAGCGCCCCCAAGTGGTAGAGATGTGCAATTTTTTTTATTTGACCAAAGATTGAGCTCATACATATGTGTACCGAGTTTGGTGAAGATATCTCATTCCGTTCAAGAGTTATAGTCAAAATAGCATTTGGCTAACGTTAGCATAGACGCTTTTTGGTGTACTGTTTCGCGTAAGAATTGAAATTTCAACTTTTTTTTGATAATTATTGATATTGAGTGTCCAGGGAATATTTATGAATTGGTTTGGTTCTGATTGGTTTAAAATCCTAGGACTAGTTCGCAAAAGTAGGTTTCGGATATAGCTCGATTTTGCGAGAAAATGGGTGCGTCGTAGACCCCAAAAAGGCGCCGTGCACTTTTGTTCGGGCTAACCCAAGGATTGCAACAATGCCATGTTTTTGAGTCTACGGCTAACGGTTTACGATTTACGGCCAAAAATGTCCAAAATTTTAGTTTTTTGCGCTGTAGCGCCCCCGTTAGGCCGATTGGGTCGAGACTCGGTATCTGACAAGAAGGCCGGACTACTACATTCTGACCAAATTTCAGCTTTCTAGGCCTTACGGTTTGGGCTGCACGAACAGTTTGAGTGGAGAATAATAATAATAATAATAATAATAATAATAAAAATCCTAACAAATACAATAGGGTTTCAGCACTGCGTGCTTGAACCCCTAATAATTAAAGCTGCAAGCAGCATTTTACGGGGTTCAAGCATTTAAGGCCTCTGAGGTGGTCTTGGCTAACCTGGATGCATGGATGACAGTTAAAGACATCCAAAATGAAGAATAGGCTGGCAGACAGACACAAACACTGAAATTAAATGATTAAACTAGTTTTTAACAGTTTAGATGTCATTTTCAGGTTAAACTGTAATCACAATGTGGCAAAATTGTAAAAACTGATATATCTGTATGAACAAAATGGAAAACATTGACTCAATGAGATTTAAAATGTTATAACAGTTAATTTTTTTTATGTTTTGGCATGAATTAATGAATCCTTTCAACAGTACGGTTCAACTTTGCTGAATGAGCCCATTAGTGGTCTCCCGCTGCCATCTAGTGGTTCTAAATTGCATTTACTCAAGCAACACTGTGTTTTTAAATATAACTGTTATAGTGTTGTTATTTTTTTGACCAATCTCTCTTAAATTTTGCATGCTTGTTTAGAATGAAATTATGCATTATTTTACACAGTTTTGATAATTTGTGGGCTTTCTGTTTGTATTAATAGGCCTTAGTGTACACTATGCAAATAACATATTATAAAATTACTGGTTTATAGTTGTCCAAATGCAACTGTTCAACATGTTTTTGATAATTATTGACCTTCAGAGTCTAGAGAATTGTACTTCAGTGGTTTTATTGATTTTCAGCTTATACCCTATCACTAGTTTGCCAAAGTAACTTTTTGAAATAATCTTGAATATTTAATTAACAGCTTTATTGACAACATTGGTCCCAGAGGCAAAGTTGTTCAGAATGAGGAGATCTATCATATGATATGAAGATCTAGTGTTATTGAGTGAATATATGAGCATTTTCAAACAATTTGAGGCCATTTACCATATAAATCTTGTGTTTTGAGACCTTTTCTACTGTTATAGCGCCACCTATGGTGCGATCTCCATGAAACTTTGCATGCTTGTTAAGAGTTACCTGTTACATGTTCTCACCACGTTTCATAAAGTTTTGAGTTTTCGTTTAGGTTTTATAGGCTTTGGGGTATGTTTGGCCACACCCCTTTTCTTAATTACCCATTTAACGCTAACCAAAGTACAAAATTGAACATTTTTTTGATAATTATTGATCTAGACAGTCCACAGAATATTACTGCAGTGGTTTGGTTCCGATCGGACAAAAAACCTAGGACTAGTTCGCAAAAGTAGTTTTTTAACATATTTGTGAATAACAATTGAACGATTTGATTGACAGCAATGGTTCTTGAGGCAAAGTTGTGCATTATGAGGAGATCTATCAAATGATATGCATATTGTGTTGATATGTGAAACACCACGTGATTACAGAGCCATAAAACTCGTTAGCGCCAACTAGTGGCCGATTTCTTTCAAAATTCTTACAGACCTTAAGGTTCATGAGTCGAACGTACCCAGCGAGTTTCGTTCCGAACAACATCCGTTAACCCTTTCAAATAGGTGCTTAAAATTGTTTGGCCAATGGCAGCCATGTTTTTTGAGATATGCAAATGTCCTCATAGGTACTTGTGCCCCTTCAGACCAAGACACTGCATACCAATTTTCAAGTCGATCGAGCCAACGGTTGCCTAGTTATAGCCATTTATGTGTTTTTTAAATCTTATTGCGCCCCCAAGTGGCAGAGATGCGCAATTTTTTTTATTTGACCAAAGATTGAGCTCATACATATGTGTACCAAGTTTGGTCAAGATATCTCATTCCGTTCAAGAGTTATAGTCAAAATAACATTTGGCTAACGTTAGCATAGACGCTTTTTGGCGTACTGTTTCGCGTAAGAATCGAAATTTCAACTTTTTTTTGATAATTATTTATATTGAGTGTCCAGGGAATATTTCTGCAGTGGTTTCGTTCCGATTGGTTGAAAATCCTAGGACTAGTTCGCAAAAGTAGGTTTCGGATATAGCTCGATTTTGCGAGAAAACGGTGCGTCGTAGAGCAAAAAATGCAGCTGTGCACTTTTGTTCGGGCTAACCCAAGGATTGCAACGATGCCTTGTTTTTGAGTCTACGGCTAACGGTTTACGACCTGCGGCCAAAAATGTCAAAAATTTTAGTTTTTTGCGCTGTAGCGCCCCCGTTAGGCCGATTGGGCCGGTTCTTTGTATCTGAGTAGCGAGCAAGACTACTACCATCTGACCAAGTTTCAGCTCTCTAGGCCTTACGGTTTGGGCTGCACGTTCAGTTTTAAGGCGGAAAAATAATAATAATAATTAAAGCTGCAAGCAGCATTTACGGGGTTCAAGCACTTAAGGGATCTTAGGTGGTCAGATCCAACCTGGACATATATGGATGGCCGTTAAACACATCCAAAATGGAGAATAGGCTAACAGACAGACACACACACTGAAATTAAATGATTAAACTCGTTTTTAAGATTTTAGATGTCATTTTCAGGTTTCACTGTAATCATAATGTGGTAAAATTTTTAAAACTGATATGTCTGAATGAACAAAATGGAAAACTTTAACTCCATGAGATTTGAAATGTTATAAGAGTGTTTTTTGTATTGTTTAGGCATTACATCCTTTCAACTGTACAGTTTAAGTTAGCTGAATGAGGCCCATTAGTGGTTTTCCGCTGCCATCTAGTGGTTATAAATGGCAATTTCTCATACATCAATGTGTTAATCCTTTTAACTCTTAGTGTTTTTTGCCCAATATCTCTTAAATATGGCATGCTCGTTTAGAATGAAATTATGCATTATTTTACACAGTTTTGATCATTTGTGGGCTTTCTGTTTGTATTAATAGGCCTTTGTGTACACTATGCAAATAACATATTATAAAATTACTGGTTTATAGTTGTCCAAATGAAATTGTTCCACATGTTTTTGATAATTATTGACCTTCTGAGTCTAGAGAATTGTACTTCAGTGGTTTTATTGATTTTCAGCTTAAAGCCTTGGAATACTTTGCCAAAGTAACTTTTTCAAATAATCTTGAATATTTAATTAACAGATTCATTGACAAAATTGGTCCCAGAGGCAAAGTTTTTCAGAATGAGGAGATCTATCATATGATATGAAGATTTTGTGTTTTTGAGTGAATATATGTGCATTTTCAAACAGTTTGAGGCCATTTACCATCTAAATTTTGTGTTATGAGACCTTTTCTACTGTTATAGCGCCACCTATGGATCAATCTCCATGAAACTTTGCAGCCTTGTTGAGAGTCACCTGTTACATGATTTCACCTAGTTTCATAAAGTTTTGAGTTTTCGTTTAGGTTTTATAGGCTTTGGGGTATGTTTGGCCACACCCCTTTTTCTAAATTACCCCTTTACAGCTAACCAAAGGACAAAATTCAACATTTTTTTGATAATTATTGATCTAGAGAGTCCACAGAATATTACTGCAGTGGTTTGGTTCTGATCGGGCAAAAAATCTAGGACTAGTTCGCAAAAGTAAGTTTTTAACATATTTGTGAATAACAATTGAACGATTTGATTGACAGCAATGGTTCTTGAGGCAAAGTTGTGCATTATGAGGAGATCTATCAAATGATATGCATATTGTGTTGATATGTGAAACACCACGTGATTACAGAGCCATACAACTCGTTAGCGCCAACTAGTGGCCGATTTCTTTCAAAATTCTTACAGACCTTAAGGTTCATGAGTCGAACGTACCCCAGCGAGTTTCGTTCCGATCAACATCCGTTAACCCTTTCAAATAGGTGCTTAAAATTGTTTGGCCAATGGCGGCCATGTTTTTTGAGATATGCAAATGTCCTCATAGGTACTTGTGCCCCTTCAGACCAAGACACTGCATACCAATTTTCAAGTCGATCGAGCCAACGGTTGCCTAGTTATAGCCATTTATGTGTTTTTTCTATCTTATTGCGCCCCCAAGTGGCAGAGATGCGCAATTTTTTTTATTTACCCAAAATTGAGCTCGTACATATGTGTACCAAGTTTGGTGAAGTTATCTCATTCCGTTCAAGAGTTATAGTTAAAATAGCATTTGGCCAACGTTACTATAGACGCTTTTTGGCATACTGTTTCGCGTAAAAATTGAAATTTCAACTTTTTTTTGATAATTATTGATATTGAGTGTTCCAGGGAATATTTCTGAAGTGGTTTGGTTCTGATTGGTTGAAAATCCTAGGACTAGTTCGCAAAAGTAGGTTTCGGATATAGCTCGATTTTGCGAGAAAACGGTGTGTCGTAGACCCCAAAAAGGCGCCGTGCACTTTTGTTCGGGCTAACCCAAGGATTGCTATGATGCCATGTTTTTGAGTTTATGGCTAACGGTTTACGATTCACGGCCAAAACGTCCAAAATTTTGGTTTTTTGCGGCTATAGCGCCCCCGTTTGGCCGATTGGGCTGAGACTTTGATAAGTTCTCCCCAAAATGAGCTCTACGATCTGTCCAAATTTCAGCTCTCTAGGCCTTACGGTTTGGGCTGCACGTTCAGTTCTAGGGCGGAAGAATAATAATAATATAATAATTAAAGCTGCAAGCAGCATTTACGGGGTTTCAAGCACATTAAGGCCTCTGAGGTGTCTGAGCCAACCTGGATGCAT
>NW_020527570.1:220000-239415 GCF_003368295.1 Carassius auratus | reverse complement strand
AACAACGTTCAGTGGTAATGCATTGGGCAGAGTTTCCCATCTCCGGTAAATCACTCAGGAGTTTCAAGTTTTACTCAGAGTTGTTATAGAATTATAAGAATATAGACTGTCTTTGAGTCCTTTGTCTTTCTTAATGACGCGAGGATACAACCTTATTTGGGTCCATACCGGTGGTGGGGTAGTCTACACACACACACACACACACACGCACGCACACACACACACATACACACACACACACACACACACGCACGCACGCACGCACACACACACACACACACACACACACACACGCACGCACACACACACACACACACACACACACACACACCACACAGTGTATGTGGATCAGTATGCATAATGCACAGAGAAACACGTCAAACAGCCTTATGATACAGCGCAGTCACATGACCTCATTACTCTGCATATGTAAATTACTGAGCGTCACATCATAAATATTGTTTTGTATGTTAAATAGATCAGATTTGCATACTATACACAGTATTCGTACTATATACAGCGTGCAAAATAAGTATTGATTGTGTCACCATTTTTCTCAGTCAATATATTACTGAAGGTGCTTTTGACATGAAATTATTCGATAACAACACAAATAATTCTGACATACAAAGAAAACAATATGAATAAGTTAAAAAATTAAGTTATGTGTAATAAAATGGAATGTTAGCATGTTTGAATGTGATTCCAAACACAATTGTACGTTACATAAAGATATGATGACGTGTGACCTTTGACCCCGTATGACAGATTGACTAAATGATGATAGCTGAGAGCACCTGCCTCATAATGCCGCTTTTAATTAGCATCCACAGAGAGCCAGTCAGGAGTTATTCTGGCAGGTTATGAACGTGGATTATTTCATATGAGTCTCCGTCAGGGGAATGAGATTTTAATGCCAGCAAACAGAGGCACGAGTGTGCGCTGAATGCTAAATCTGCCTGGAAATACATTCAAAATGTCCCGAGAGTGACCTCGAGTCCCGTCTTCTTTTCTTCTTTAATCTTTCCTATCGTTATTCAGCTCTTCATTTTATCCTTAATCCTCAAGGACACATTTTCATCTGTGTGTGTGTGTGTGTGTGTGTGTGTGTTTGCTCTGTGTGTGTGTCAGCTGCACTTTGAGAATGAAACTGTCCCTAGCTACATCTCGAAGAAAAACTTTCCTCAGAGACTAGGTAGAAATTATTAATAATGCGATTCATAAAGTTCAAATCATTTTCATTCAGCTTTTCTTTCAGGCGATGGGTTTTGGGTGAAAAGAGTTTCAAATCCACAAATAAATGTAAGAAGTCTCTCAAACAAACAAAATGAGATCCACTTTTGCAGAACCACATGCATTTGTAATTATTTGTGGAGTTTCCACTCCAGCCAATCAGATCAGAGCTTTGTGATCATATGCATATTACTCTAACTAATTATTCTCCTAAGTTTGTGTTTATGAGTTGGGAAGTCATAATTACAATGTCTGGAGATTTGTTGTTTTAATAGTTTATAGTTTATATAATATTTTGAATTGTATTTTATTTGTATTTTTTCTTTTTTATTTTAATTTTAGTTTTTATTATTATTATTATTATTATTATTATTATTTTATTTTATTGGATACACTGTAATTTATTTCAGTTAAATTTTTATTTTATAATAAACAATGAATTCTGTATAACATGATGAATAAACAATGTCCATTGGGTGTGTGTTTTTGGCTTTTTTATTTATTTTTAACGTGCCGTTAATTGAATCAGTATATAATGCATTACAATTGAAAAATACAATGTACACAGACTGAGATGACTGTGTTGGAAATGAATAATAATAATTGTTTACCATTAAAAATCTATTGCATCTATTGCGTCTGGCATGATTTCTCCCTGACGTGCACATAACTGGTAATTGATGTCCATGTGAGTTTAACTCATAAATATGACCTGAGCAATGTCTCAGATGCAGACTCCAGTCAAGAAAACAGAAGTTGGTCTGAATCTGCAGGTTTGTTGTATTTATATTCTGCTGATCGACGTGTTTGCACTGTTAGCACTCACACCAGAAAAACTGTAAAGCGTCTGAGTCTCCAGAGTCATATCATTATTTCTGTGGGTGTGAAGAAACATTAATCAGTGCCATCAACACAACCTGCAGCGGATACATATAAATAGCATCACATTTTCACTTCTCAATAATGACTCAAGCTTTTATTATTGTACTGTATCACCTCAAAAACTGGCATGTGTTTGTTTATTTATTTATTTTGTTGAAAGGTTTGAAATTATTGGCCTCTAAAAAAGAATCAGAAAAAAGACTAAGTGAGCATAAATAAATAATACATCATACAAGTCATACAACAACTTATATCTTTATTTTTATCTATTTATTTATTTATTAGCTTTTTTATATATATATATATATATATATAATATATAATATATATATATATATATATAATTTATCTTAAATACACACGTGAAAATAAATATAGTCATCCAGACTGTTATTTTATTTTGATTGGTTAACAATATGTTTGAAATTGAGCTGTGATTTATTGTGTATATATTGTTCTTTGCTCTAGAGCTTTACATTAGTGCACTTTATAATCTGCACATTAAAATACATGAATTTATTGCTGTTATATTTCATGTCTTCAGTTTGTGTCTAATAATAGCTGAAGGAGGCACTAAAGGAGAAGCCGTTTATAATCTTCACTGATGGCTGAATATACAATAATGTTGGAGTGGAGAGATAAAAAATCTGACACTGAGCATCAAACAGGCCTCTTTTATAATTATTACTGTGCCATTTGTTATGAATTAATGCTTTCATAGCGTAAGATCTGTCATTAATAATGTTACAGAAGATACCTATTTATCTGAATAGCACTTCCTATTCATCAGATCATCCTGAGATTTAAAATGTATCACAGTTTTCACAGAAATACTGAGCAGCACAACTGTTTTCATCATTGATAATAATCAGAAATGTTTCTTCAGCAGTAAATCAGCATCTTAGAATGATTTCTGAAGATCATGTGACACTGAAGACTGGAGGAATGATGCTGAAAATACAGCTCTGATCACAGGAATAATAAATAACATTTTAGCATAGATTCATATAGAAAACAGTTATTTGAAACTGTAATATTTTAAAATGTTACTGTATTTACTGCATATATATATATATATATATATATATATATATATATATATATATATATATATATATATATATATATAAAAATTCAGCCTTGGTGAGCAAAAGAGACTTCTTTCAAAAGCATTATAAATCTTAACAACGCAAAACTTTTGTACCATATATGGACAGTAATGAATTATTTGTAAAAATATAATTAGTATATTGAAAATGCCCTTGGTGTGAGTGTGTGTGTGTGAGTGTGTGTGTTAGAGGGATTTTTTCACAAGCTAACCAATTGCATGGAACACACACACACACACACGCACACGCACACACACACACACACACACACACACACACACACACACACACACACACAGACACACACACACACACACACGCACCCACACTCACACACGCACGCACACACTCACACAACACTCACACACACACACACACACACACACACACACACATACACAGGCACACACGCTCATCGATCATCGATCGCACTGAGCTGTGGTCATCAGCTGCATGTCAAAGATCAACACCAGAACACCTCAGGTGTGTGACAACACCCGGAAAACCAGCACTTTATCAGGAACAAACTGTGCTGTTTTACTAGAAATAATATTATATAACACCCACCAAATCCTAAATATTTATTTATTTATTTTGCATTGTTTTTTTTTTTTTTTTTTTTTTTTTAGTCAAATTTTTAAGAAGTTATTTAAGAAATGATTTGAGATCAGATTTGAGACACACTGATTTTTTCTAGAAAATGATTTGTGAAGAATCAAGTAAGTGTTCTTCTGGAAATCTGATTAATGTTATTCGGATATTTACTTGATAAAAAGAAAGATCTGACAGCAGAAAGACACGTGAAGCACGAGCTGAAGCTGAAAAAAAAAGATCTAAACTCTCAATCAGACGACTGAAGGCCTGGGGCAGACTGAGAGCAACAGGTTTCTCAGCAAAGCTTTGATCATATTGATCATTTAGAGGACCTTTATGAATCAGATATGATGTTCTAGCTCTATAGGGTTAAATAGGTGATCACATGTGTGTCTATAAGGACTGATCCATCCTGAGACACCTGTCTGCTCTCAGATGAGAGAGTGTGATTCACAGACAGCTGCTCTCACTGATCACAGATCACACAAACTAAACTCTCAGACACTGCTGTGAACATCTGTACACTCACACAGCTGGACTACCAGGTCTGCCAGGAATATATACGCTATATCTCCTCAAAAACAAGGGCTTTAGCATGCTTTTAGAAATGATATACTTTAAAAGAATATATAGTGTTATGTAGTTTTCAGGCACTCAACTGCATGGTTATTGCAATTATATGAAAATGTATTGTAGTTTAAACTGATATAAAATGCTGAAGTTCAGAGTGTTTTTGACCCACTCAGAAACTAACTATATCTGTATTTAAATACCTGCAATTATGAAGTTGTAATGTAGTATATTTAAAATATATGAATAAAAAAAGTAATATCGAATAAAGAATATCGCTACTGTGCAATTAAAATGATAATCAAGAACTTAACGTGCTTTTGCAACACACAAAATTAAGTGTACACTGTTAGAAATGTCTGTAAATTTAACAGTATTTAACTGTAAAATGAACTGTATTTTACTGTAGGACAGTTATACAGCATATTACTGTATTTTAAAGTTACATTTTGGGGAATACCCTCTTGGCGACACTAAATTACAGTATTTTTAATTTACTGTAAATCTAAATACAGTAAAGAAAAAATGAGCGCGAAACCTGACCAATCACAGATCAAGTTTTATTTCCCACTTGGAGAAAGAAGAAAACAAGACACACAGATGCGAAAAGAACCAGTCAGATGCAAAGGTGGGTACAAATATTACTTCTTTTACTTTAAATATATTATATCTTTGGTTTAACTAAAACAAAAATATAAATAAAAAAACGCTGCCACTGTATGGCGCGCAGTCACCTCACATTTATGCTGTGAAGAGAGCTAAAGACAGTTGTGGTGACACTGTGCAAACATTCATATTTCTTTCCTTTCTTTCCCTTTTCTGAACGTTTCACCGTCAAAATATGGACATTCACGGGTCTCTGCCTTGGGTTTGACCACTCCAGAAGCTGGTGAGTGTTCATGTGAACTGTTAGCCGAACAACAAAGCTTTCGTGGATTTAGCTTAAAGTCAGTCAGATTTTTTCCCGCTATTATCGCTTGCTGTTAACTGATTACCCCATATAAATGCACGTCATGCTTGTAGTGCTAGAGTAAACCCGCAATGTTCGTGTCGTGTGCAAACACTGGCGTCTCTGTGGAGACATTATACGCCTTTATTAATCATGCCAAAGGACATAAAAACACGGCGAATTTAAGGTTTTCGTGTGCAGTTCCTGAATGCTCATACACTTTCCGAAGCCTCTCCGCCCCTCACTCTCACATTTAACGTTACCGCAAACACATAAAGTTAAGGAAACTAAACAACCAAGAGAAAAATATGTCTACTTCAAATGTAACATTTGTTCTGTACATCAGCATCGGGAGAATAACATAATCTCGTTCGCGAAAATGCGCCGCAAATGGCACAGAACACAATGGAAATGTTTTCAGGGGACCCCAGTAAGTGACGAACCCGACTGTGTACATCCAATGCGCGATCAACGGCTGTCCGAATTCATTCACAGCTTCAAGTGAACCGTATTAGTGGACTAATGTAGAAATGAGTGAATGAGTGTTAAGGGGGCGATTTCGGATTTAGCCAACGTAATTTCCTCATTATTTTAACCTGGGATGTTCTCGTGACAAAGCAGCATGGTGTCTATCAGCTTAATAGCTGTACTTAGGACATAAATGTCTTATTTTTGCTGTTAACATAACTGTTGCAAATAAATACATTTTATACAAAAAAAGTTTTCGTAATATGCTTTATTTATCTGTGTGTGTCTCAACTTTAAAATTAGCTGTTTCATCTTTGGACCCTACATTACCTTACATTTCTTACCTATGAAACTTATTTAAACATAACATTACAATTTTTTTTACAATGTTACTAATGTATAGATTAATATCTCACCCTCGTGTTCTTTTTACATTTTTTATATTGTATATAAAGTTGTATGTCATAAATATGTAATCTCTGTATTTTTTGCAAGAAAACAAAAGTAGACGTTGAGTACTAAACATGCTCCATCCGGGTTCGTCACATATTTTGTCCCCTGGAAATATTTCCGTTGTGTTCTGTGCCATTTGCAGTGCATTTCTGTATTTGGTTGTGTTGTGAGTATTTGGTTGTTTTGTTAGACATTTTTCACATCAAATGATCTAACTTTTTTTTCTGTTATGTAAAGGTTGAATGTTAACCCTGACAACAGCAAGTGCTCCTCAAAGTTCCACGTCATCAAAAGCAGTGGGAAGATGGTGCAAAGGAAGAACTCTGGTCTGAACCCTCATGTATCCTCCTTCATTAAAGGGATAGTTCACCCAAAAAATTAATTCACCCATTAATAAGTCACCTTCATGTCGTTCCAAACCCGTGAGACCTCCATTTATCTCCTCTGTCCCTCCATTGAAGCTGTGTGTTCGGTCTGCTGTCCATGTCCAGAAAGGTAAGAAAAACATCATCAAAGTAGTCCATGTGACATCAGAGGGTCAGTTAGAATTTTTTGAAGCATCGAAAATACGTTTTGGTCCAAAAATAGCAAAAACTACGACTTTATTCAGCATTGTCTTCTCTTCCGTGTCTGTTGTGAGAGAGAGTTCAAAACAAAGCAGTTTGTGATATCCGATTCGCGAACGAATCACTCCATGTAATTGGATCCTTTTGAACCAGTTCACCAAATCGAACTGAATCATTTTAAACGGTTCGCATCTCCAATACGCATTAATCCACAAATTACTTAAACTGTTAACTTTTTTTAATGTGGCTGACACTTCTGAGTTCAAACAAACCAATATCCCGGAGTAATTCATTTACTCAAAAAGTACACTGACTGAACTGCTGTGAGGAGAGAACTGAAGATGAACACCGAGCTGAGCCAGATAACGAACACAATACTGACTAGTTCACGAGTCAGCCACATTAAAAAAGTTAACAGCTTAAGTAATTTGTGAATTAATGCGTACTGGAGACGCGAACAGTATAAAACGATTCAGTTTGATTTGGTGAACTGGTTCAAAAAGATTCGGTTACATCGAATGATTCATGAACTGGATATCACAAACTGCTTTGTTTTGAACTGTGTCACAACAGACCCGGAAGAGAAGACAATGCTGAATAAAGTCGTAGTTTTTGCTATTTTTGGACCAAAATGTATTTTCGACGCTTCAAAAAATTCTAACCGACCCTCTGATGTCACATGCACTACTTTGATGATGTTTTTCTTACCTTTCTGGACATGGACAGTATACCACACACACAGCTTCAATGGAGGGACTGAGAGCTCTCAGACTAAATCTAAAATATCTTAAACTGTGTTCTGAAGATAAACGGAAGTCTCACGGGTTTGGAACGACATGAGGGTAAGTTATTAATGACCTAATTCAGATTTTTGGGTGAACTATCCCTTTAAGGAGTTTCTGGATTTCAGCTGGCAAAACTATTAAGCTACTAAGAGCAAATACATTCTACACAGGAGTTTTCTAAATTAGTAAATTTGTAAGATTGTTCTTATGACTGAATCTGTTCATGTCTGTTGTTTTAAAATGCTTTTAATATGAAACTTTTATGTATAAATGAAATGTATTCAAGTTTTTGGAAAACTGAAAATACAATCTGCAAGAATATTAAAATGTTATTTCAAGTATTACAATTTAACTATTAAACCAATAAAAGAAGTTAAACAGTCTTTTGTTTCTTTTTATAGTTTTTACTACTGAGACATGAGACCTGTTGAAATACAATAATTTGTAAAGTTTTACAATACATAATAAAAGTGAACCAATTACAGTAAATTTCACAGTGTAAAGTAATATTTTATTGTATTAAAATATATAAAAGGAGAAAAAAAACATAATTGTGTTTTACAGTAAAAAAATATATTACTGCAAATACATTTACAGCAAGTTAAATGGTACTGTATATATGAATACAGTATTTTTACTGTAAGTTTAATTTACAGTAAGTTACTGGCAAACTGCTGCCAGTAAGTTACTGTAATTTCTACAGGAAATTTTTTACAGTGTACTTCTTTAAAACATGACAGAAGGTTATTAGAATATTATGATTCAAAATGAAGTTAAACTTTTAATTTGACTTCACAGAGGTCACTTTTAAAAATGTGCTTAAGTGTGTTCAGAAACTCTTTTAGTCACTTAAGTGGCCATGTATTTAATTTATACTATATTATCTGCAAATAATGCTTATTTTGTAATATAAGTCTAAGATTTGAATTGTACTACAAGTGCACATTTGACACACTTAAGTGCACTTATTTCACAAAAGTGATCACAAAAGATAAAAAAAATAAATAAATACTAAATCAGGGGTTTCTTAGTTTATGAAAGAAAAACTGTTTAAAAAATGTGGCCCGTGTGACTCAAGTCAATTACTTATTCATCAAAAAAAAGAAAAGAAAAAATAAGATGTCTATCACAAAACAAAACCAGAATAGAGTGCAACTTTTGTTTCCTGAGTGACTCAATATATTATATGGAGGTTTAAGGACTGTGTTGAACATGCCTTGAAGAAAAACTGTAAAATAGAGCGCGCCGACAAACACTCAGGAGATGCTCTACTGAGCTCCTCAGCATCATTATCTGTCAATAGTCTTATCTTCAGGCATGGAAACCTCAAGACTTGGAGAGTGATT
This sequence comes from Carassius auratus, assembly GCF_003368295.1. NCBI lineage: Eukaryota > Metazoa > Chordata > Actinopteri > Cypriniformes > Cyprinidae > Carassius > Carassius auratus. The sequence goes on along the minus strand of NW_020527570.1, from coordinate 230,460 downwards.
TCTCACAGAAGCGGCAGAAGCAGCACAGAATAAGATGGCTGATTTACACACTCATCTATGTGCCAATAGAGCAGCGTTACTATGAAAGTCAGAGTGGTAGATGGACAGATGAGAGACTGACAGTGATTGGACGAGGACTGAGAGCCGGTCACTGTGATTGGCTGAACGCTGTCTGGGCGGGACAGAGTTTTAAATAGGCTTTCATTACTGAAGATGGCAGATCTTCAACAGTGTCTGACAGTCCTTGTGTCTTTATCCAACAAGACAGACCTCTGAAAGTTTAAACAGACTGCCTGTCAATAAAGTCAAATCTGCTTCAGCAGTGAAACTTTATTAGAAATAATACATCAGCTCAGGGCAGAGAGGATTGTGGGTAGAAACTCTAAACCATCATCTCTCTGTCTCGATCTATTTAAAGGTGCTGTTGGTGACGTTAACTATCTTGCTAAAAATTGCCCGACATCCTGAATAACTTTGTGGCAGTGTTTTTCAACTTTTTAGTTTGGAAAAGTGTGGAAGAACACAACTTTAAGACTGACTTCCAGATTGAAAGTCCAAGTGAACATTTATAAATGTGTTTTGAAGAAATCGGTGTAAACTAATCTCAACTGGTTTGCTAGTCTTATCGGTTTTGCTGGACTAACTAGTAGTTCCAATATTTATATATATATATATATATATATATATATATAACAAATATTAAAAACTAAATTTGGACAAATTAAGTTTTTAGCCATGCATATTACTATTCAAATATATAGGTTTTAATATATTTATGAGGAGTTTTACAATATATCTTCATGGAACATGGTCTTTACTAAATTTAATTAATAAATAATCACTTTATTGGGGCTAAATAATGCATGGTTTTTAGATTTAATCAAAATCAAGGATCACTGGTTTAATGGTTGAAAATTAAGACAATTATGACACAAATATTAGTATTGTAATTTTACAACTGTTCTGTAAAATACACCTTGTATTCATTTTGTAAATTTAAATACTACATATTTTGATTATTATTATTATTATTATTAATTATTTTAGCCATGACGATTTTAACAATAAATAAATGTGTAGTTTTGTTAAATTATTGTGCTTATAGTTCATATGCGTTTTAGCTTTTCTTTGTCTTTTTTTTTTCTGTATATGTTGCGGATCCTCTTTTTTATCTCCCTTGACACTAATTGATTTATAATTGATTTATTAGGGAAGGTGAAATCATCTCTCTCTGCTGAGACTGTAGCTCATGACAAGAGAGTCTGTCTGTCTGGACCAATGGAGGCGGAGAACAGTATTCAGAGGGGAATTGATAGAGTTTTAATAGAGTTTTAATTAGCTATCTCAGCTCCTCTTTTTAGCTCTCGTGCGCCTGTCCCCATCCCATCTATCTTCCAGAGCAGAAGGGCTTCTGGTGTACCATGTCCCAGGTGAAGTGGGCCAGCCTGTAGACGGTGGGGTTGATGTCGCTCATGAACTGCAGGAGTTTGGGTTTACTGACGCGCTCCTGGATGAGGAAGAGCATGAAGCTGACCAGGATGAATACGTTTTGTGTCTGAAAGGAAAACTCCTGCAAATGCATATTCAGTAAGGTCAGGTGCAATAAAAACTGTCCATGCCTTTTCAGCACTAATTCATCACTAATTCATTCAACCTTTGTGCTTGTTTTGTCATACAGCTATTATTATTATAATTTCCAAAATAGAGTTACTTTTTTGATTAAAAAACAAAATAGATTATGCATGCAAATAAACTGTGTTTTACCAAGGGCTGTATTTATCCATTTGTGGGTCCAGTACACAGTACAAACTTTGGTATAGCATTTTATGGCACATCATTACACAGCCTTTTATTTTTTTTTATGTACCAATAGAGTTTTAAAATATTGATTAGATAAACATCATAAAACGAATACAATATTTTGCGGTATTATATCAGCGCTTACAATTCCATTCAGATGATCTTAGAGACAAGACTTTGAGCTTATTTTGCCATAAAGTCGATTACATATGAATGTGGCTCTTCATACCAATAAATAATATTACATATGTTGCATAGTGTTAGTTGAAATGTTTTAGGTTGGCACTTAAATGGTTCTGATGCTTTTTATTGTTGTTAAATGTCTTTTGTAGAAACCTGATTAATCAAAGTGATCATCAATAGATTAATCATTGATCAAAATAGTTCTAAATTGCAGCCTCAGGTGAAACATGTTGTAATAATGAGGTGAAAACTGTAGGCTACAATCTACTGATTATTATTGCTAAATTATCCCAGACACTGGGACCAGGACCCCAAAATGTTTAGTATATTATAGTGCTTTATCTATATACTATCATAAAGCTTCAGTTGAGAAAAGAAGATCAATTATAATCAGGTTCCCTATCTGTCGGTCACTATGAATTATGTCGAACAGCATATGTGGTCTCACTCGGGAGGCCAATCATCTCTGAGTTTAAGAGAAAACGCAGATGAAAAGTGGATTCTGCATGCTGAGCCATTCCTCGTGCCTACGGATATATAAGCTGACAGAGTCCATTCACTCATTCAGATTTCTGCTTCGGAGCCGAGTAGTCAATGATATATATTCACTACACAGCCATTCATCTTTGTGTTTGTGAAGAGCTGTTCCTGGTTGGTGTGAGAGCGCAGTACAGCAGTGATTCCCCTGGACACTTCAGCTGAAAGAGCAGCTCCCTTCAGAAGAGAACTTTGAACTGCATTTAGTGTAGGTGTGTGCATCTGTGTCATCGTTATTTGACACCCGATGACATACACGATGAATTAAACAATGTCCTTGAGGGAGCAATCTGCGTGCATTGTGTGCGTTTTTCAATGAAAAAGCTACGCTCTCGTTTGTCTCTCTTTTCGAGGAAAGCTGCAAGGTGAAGCAAGGTGATACCGCGAGGTCATCTCGACAAATGTTATCTTTCTGACCATAGCCCTCCAGCTCAGGCGATCCTTCTATTTCTGCCTGATCTCCATACAGAGATAGTATAGAAATGTAAGAGCCGTTTTCTTCTTGCATCCACTGGATTCAGCATTGAGTTATGCCAACATTGAGGCGATGCACTAAAGCGGCTATGAGAGGATGTCCTCTGTAGAAGAGATTCTGTCTAGCTATCTTTCTGTGGGGGACACATCATCTTTTAAATCTCCATCCTTGTCATCTAAGCCCCTTCAGGATACATCTTGCTTTAATGGCAGGTCATATGCAGTAGCAGGTCAGGCTGTGGCTTCATTGCACACAATGGCGGTGCTTCAAGTATATCCGGCTGATCTGCTGTAAGACCTGAATAAAGGCGAGGGTCTTTCCCCTGATCAGGTGGGTATCTCCATGCTACCAGGCAGGCCACCTCCACCATGGGCTTCCTGGTGACGTACCATTCTCTCTGGGGGTGAGGGCTCACTCCTATGCACTGGCACACGGCGCCTCTGTGGCAGACATCTGAATATATACTCATCCTTCTCACCCAAGGTCAGTGTATTTGCGCTGGGGCTTTGTGAAGGTTACAACCTTAGCGTAGCTTTTGTGACATGCCATGGCTTGTCGACAATTGCAGCCCCACAGGGTTGTGACGGTGTTCAGGTTGTGGCGTTTTTCTTGGACCCCATATGTTGTTAGACATAACTCGTAGTGACCGACAGATAGGGAATGTCTCGATGATGTACATAACCCTCGTTCCCTGATGGAGGGAATGTAGATGTTATGTCCCCATGCCACAGACTTTAACTATTCGCTGTTGCCGGGACACATTTTCGGTTATGTCCCCATGCCACAGTCCTGGACTATTCCCTGTTGCAAGACATGTTTTTGGTTCCTTAGCGTAAAACCAGAATATAGAAATATTACTTAAAATTACTCTTTTGTGAATATCTGTTAAACTGTTAAACTTTATTTCTGTGATCAAAGCTGCATTTTCAGCATCATTACTCCAATCATCAGTGTCACATGATCCTTCAGCAATCATTCTAATAATTGGTGCTTAATAAAGGTATATTATAGTATCATATGTTATGTAAAAATCAGTTGTCCTGCTTTTTCAGGATTATTTGATGAATGGAAAGTTCAAAAGAACAGCATTTATTTAAAATGCTAATATTTTAGAATGTTAATAATGCAATTCTCAATTGATGTAATGCATACTTGCTGAATAAGATAATTCATTTAATTACAAATGTATCAGGGAAAGGGTGGGAATCATGATTTCTTTTTTTTTCTTTTCTTTTTTTTTGCAACTTTTGAAAACACAAATATTTAAAACACTGTAAATAGACCTCAGGTAAAAGAATTAAATGCAAATATAAATGTGTTTCCTTAAAACAAACAAAAAACAAATCATGACTGTATGAGTCTAAATAGAGGTTTTGTCATAGTTACCTCACTTATGTGTACAACTTTGACCCAAAGTATTACCAACAGTAAATGTTTAACTAGGTATTCAATGTAATTAAAATATGTGTGTTGTATTAGGATGTCAGTGCTCTAGACGTGTGCTCTTGAGTTTGTCATAGTGTGTGCATGTATGTGTGTTTGTGTGTGTTGCTCTCACTGTGCTGCAAATGAGAGCTGTTCTTCGGTGAGGTACAATGGGTGGTTGAATGTGGTGGTACCAAACTCTTGGTCTCGTCTTCCTGCTGGCATTTCTCAGAACACTGTTACTGGCCACATTCAGGAATGACACGAGCGCATGCAAACCCTGATTATAGAACCACACATTCTTATTTATTTATCTTAATTATAAAGATATATATATATTTTATAATATGAACTCAGTGTAACTCATTTATAATATGACAGTCATTTACACCCCTAGGAAACATGTGCTAAATGTAATTTTGGGGTGAAATCACACTTTAAACCAACACAAACACCATTTGTGTTGGTTGAAATTAAGCTGAAATATAATTAAATATAATTGAAATTAAGCTGAAATATAATTAAATATCGTTAATATCACGGAAAATTGTAAACACTGTAAACACACAGCACACTTTCACGCAGTAGAGGTCAGTTGTTTGGCCTGATCTGAGATTCACACCCTCAGGACAAGACCGATAGATATCAGACGCTAATGCTAATGTTTGCTGCTCACCACGAGACTGTAAATACACCGTGAACACTAATTTCTTTCCTTCACACACACACACACACACTCTTTCTCACAGACAAGGTGCCAAAACTTCTCCAGTTCTGAATGAGGGGGAGTGGAGGACACTGACGTCCAGCTATTAGCATTACAGCCGTCCATCACAGAGCTAAGCAGCATTAAAATCCCATCAGATGTCCAGATTCTGGCAGGCTGCCGGAGAGGATTCAACCGTGTTACATTTAGAGCCAAAACTATTGGCCAGCTAATGCTAAGAAATAATAAAATGTAACTAGCATTGTAAGTGTATTGTTAGGATAGCAAAATATCAAATTCCAGCTCAAAAAGCATTGATTTAAAGCATTTATTGTTGAAATAAGAGACCATGCTCTCATCTGATTGTGGTCGTATTTCTCTATTAGTGCTACTAGATCTTTGTGCTTCATTTTACACTATCGACCATTGTATTATCATAGTTTAAATCTTACTTATCTGAGGATCATCAATTCATAGCAGTTAATGACGAGATATCATATCAAACACAAGTACAGCATGGAGTGCCACAAGGCTCAGTACTAGGACCATAGTGTGTGTTAACAGAAACTAGTCAAACATGGCACATGGAAATACTGAAAGGCTTTTATCCTCAAAAATATGTTTAATTCAATTTGTTTACTTTAAGGACATATTTTAAGTAAATTTGTAAATAAGTATATTCTGTGCTGTGTTTGTTCAATGATGACTTTATGTTGCATGTAAAATGAGAAAATTCTGAAGATAAGAACTTTCTCTATTCTGACTATTTATTGTACTTTAGATATTTTAATTAACTACAACTCTTGGAAATATATGCACAAATGAAATGGTTGATAGTAACAAATTATAATTTAGAAAGTACATTTCTCAGCTTGTAAATGCCAGTGGAGCATTATTTTAACATTATTCTTGAAGACTGATTCAACTGCAAAAATACAGTAACATTTTTTATTATTATTATTATTATTATTATTATTATTATTATTTTACAATTCAAAATATCTTTTTTTAATGCGAATTTATAGTGAAATGTAATTTATACCTGCGATTAAAGCTGCGATCATTACTCAAGTCTTCAATGTCACACGATCCTTCAAAACTCATACTAATATGCTGCTTTGTTGCTCAAGAAACCTTTCTGATTATTATCAGTTTTGAAAACAGTTGAGCGCCCAGTATATTTGTGGAAACCATGACACATTTTGTCATTCAGTATTCTTTGAAGCACAGAAAGTTAATAAGAGCAGCATTTATTAAAAATATAAATCTTTTGTATCATCATACATGTCTTTACTGTCACATTTGATCAATTTATAGAATCCTTGATGAATAAAATAAGTAATTTATTTAAAAGTATTTCAATACAATCATGACATTATGATAAATGCTATATAAATAAAAGTGACTTGACAGAACATGCATTACGTCTGAAAGATCTAAAAGACTTTTAGTATTGTTTATTGTAAATAGAAATCATTTTGAGGTTATAAATGAAGCTGAGCTAAATGATGTTGCAATTAGAGGATTTATTCTAGAAAGCATTTATGCTCTGTAAATCAGCAGAGATTCTGTAGCGTACAGGTACAGATCATCTTTATGCTCTGTCTTCAAAAGACCACAGTATATGATGGAATATATTAATGAATAAAGAGTTATCTAAACTTCAGGAGAGCAACATGTATCCATATCTAAGTATAAAGTAAATCAGCAGAATTGCAGTGTTGGAAAACATTATTTCCATATTTGATAAGCAAATGCTAAGTTGAAAGCAGGTGGGGATTTTCACAGCATTTAAATGCTTTCAAAGGCCTGAAAAGCTTCACACGGCACTATAAAAACAGTAAATGAAACACACTTCTCATCACGATGTGTGCTCAAGCTGCTCATGCATATTAAGATGGAGATTTCCCACCATGTTTTGATACTTAAGTGATAAACATATGCAAATAGAAGAAATTATTCGAACAAGCTAATGGTACTTGCTATTTGTTAATGAAAATGAATGTGGATAAAGCTGTCTTTAATAAACAAATGCACATTGTTACGATATGCACAATGAAAATGGGATCATTTGGCTTTAATCACCACTGCTATTAAGAAACATCACTAATATTCTGAAGCTTCTGTTGTGAGTGTGAATGCAATTCAAGACCAACCTAAGATGCAGAGCATAATAGAAGTCAGAAGTCAGATCTGTGTGGTTTGTAAACTGTAGGAAAGTTTTGGCATCAGCTCGATCAGAAGTGTATCAGGAATGGCCGTAATGCTACACTTGAGCAGTGATTTCTGGAGGCCAGGTTGACAGTGATGTCTAACACCCAGCACTCTCACCTGTGAGATGTTGAGCAATAATTTGAAGTCGTCGATCACTGCTGTAATGTCAGATTCCTTGAGTTTGACCTGCGAGTTCACGCTGCCCACTGAGATCCTGCCGTACCTGCACACACACACACACACACACACGTGTACGCACCCACACACATTCTTCCAAACAAACCAGAATAACACACTGGAACAATGAAAATGGAAGTTTTCTCTGCTGAGATTCACAATCAGTGTGAAACTAATGACACAGACTCTGTTCCACAAACACTGGCCAGATGAAAGCACTCTGACATGCACACACACAGAGTTGCATTGTCGGAGGCTTGTGATTTGTATAATCAACATCTATTTGACGCTGATTCACAGAGCGGGAACAGAACTATTCCAATAATGCTTTCACCTTGAAATCAAAAAGATGGTTTTGTGACTTTTAGTCCACATCTATCAAAGCAAAATTGCTCGGTTAGTCGTTTTTTACCTTTCCAGCTCAAAAAATATCTCCAACAGAAGACAAACATTAAGCATGGCATTTAATGACAAAATGAATATACACTTTTGTGCATTTCATACACTGGATGTCTATAATCAGTGATATCAGCACTTTGGGAATGGCATTCAACCAATCACATTTGAAGACATGAAAAGACTAAATGGGCGGGGCTAAAGAGTTTATACTTGTGTTTGCTTTTTGTTTTTTTTTACAGAATTATGTATTGTAGTTTTTCACCAGGAATTCTGTTGTTGAAAATGATTATTTTAAAATTAATTTGGCTTCAATAAAACATATTCCATCAATTAACTATTTTGTAGTTCACAAGAGATCTGTCTTTAACAGTTTATAAAATATTGTGCAAAATCAATTCCCCTACAAAGAAATCAATGTCTTTTTTAATTCTGCTAGCCAGCTGTTGTGATGAATTACCTGCATCAGATCAATATCAAAGAGGAAATCATGGATCATGGCTGTAACATGAAGGCAATTAAAGGTCAAGTCCTCTGATATTTCCTGCCTCACATTTCAATAGAAAATATGTCAAAACCCCTGTTCATCAAACTGTGTTTCATGGGGTTTTTGTTCCCTCCAATTAAGTCTATTTCTCAGCCTTCGCAAATGACTGCAGCCTGCGAGATATCAAATCAAATCTTCATCATCTGTCATCATCTCCTGCTCTCCTCTCTGCAAAATTAAATGGGAGTTTTGCCAACAAATCTAACAGCCAAACATTAAACAGAAGCTGGAGTATTGTAGCAATGCGGATATGTTCATGACTGCAAATACATGCATGATAGAGTCAAACTACACTCAGATTACTCACTATAAAGGAATACTATGGTGTGGAGGGTTTGTTTTTTGCTCTAATGCATCGGCAGTTGCACTTATTATGAACTTAACAGTGCTTTCAATGTAATCTTCCTCCATTTCAAAACAAGCATGTGTTCAAAATGTAAAGAGATGTCATGCTACAAAAGCTATAACAAAACTACTTTAAAATGATTGCATTAATCATGTTTGTTATATATATTTTTATTAATAAAATGGGAGTAATTTTTTTCTAAATAAGGCATACTTGAATGACTGCTTCATTTCCCTGGTCAAAAACAAAAACCCTAAATTCATGTTGTAAGGCATGTCTATATAATTGTCCAGACCTCCGCTGGAGAGGAGGGTTCATTACTGGACCTCAAGCTATTTTAGTTGAAGATCCCTGTGCTATACTGTTTTAAATATATCATTGATTTACATCTCAAGCATAAGAATTTCATCTTATGTTCTGGCTACATAATCATCAGCACATCAATGTATAATTTCCATACAATTTCACTGAAAATCAGATTGTTTGGTGAATATTCACATGATTCCTATGGGACGGGTGGATGACTAAACTGCTGTGAAAACTAAAATCAGTCTATATTCAGATTTCACAAGAAATCTGTGGAGGATGTCAAATGCAGTATATTAAGAGTGAAGTTACATAAGAAAGGGCTTTGTTGTGCATTTCATATCAAGATAAAAACAGAGAAAGCCAGTGGAGTGATTATTGTGCCTCTAAAACTATTAAATTCCTTCAATCAAACATCCAGCTGACCTGTCATCATCATGGAAAGCAGTGATTTGTTAAGAATCCCGTGCGGACTTCTGGACACAAGGACACAGATAGAACGAGAGCAGATGAAGAATGAATCTGCATCAAAGATATCAAAGAAAGTGCATGTGATTGTGCTTGTGCTGGAGAATAATCAATCAAACCTCTTCCACGGAGCTGCTGGCAGTGAGATACAGTTTACAGAAGCATAAATTGCCCCGTTAGCACGTAATGTGACACAACAGACGTGGAAGGTGCTTGAAAGGTTGCTGGGATAATGTGATGCCATTCAGTGCAATGATTTTCAGATTCAGACGAAAAACATTGACGTGATTAAGAGGCTAGTGTTTTTTTGTTTTTTGTTTTTTTTTTCAGAGAAGGAAACAACCTTCCATAATGATTATCAACAACCAAGAAACAATTCTTGAAGGTTTATATGGAAAGTCTGCAAATGAGATTTTGGAGAGTGTTTGTAATGCATTGAGTGAACTTTGAAGTCCAGAGCTGATGAATCTTACAGATGCAGTTTAATGTGTATCTATCACTCTGATGAATAGTTGATATGTTAGCATCCGTCTGACTCTGGACCTACACATTTATTATTTTTGCCCAGTGAATTTGATTAATGTCCATGTACATGTATTTAGACGTGTCTTATAAACTTATTTTTTTACTTTATTAAAACAGAACACATCACATTTTAAAGCTCTCTGTTTAAAACAAAACGAAAAAATAAAATAGAGCTGACAGTATGTACATGCAAATTGTCAGTACATTTTTATTTTTTTATTTATATGCTGACCTTCAACACACCTTGATTAAAAGAAATAGAAGAAATATTTTAATTTAATTTTTTTTATTAATTAATACATTTTATTCCATATAGCAGAAAAAAAGCTTTTAAATGATGTTTTCCATTACCTAA
>NW_020527570.1:157500-217500 GCF_003368295.1 Carassius auratus | reverse complement strand
TCATTAATTACATGATTTATTCATCTTTGTCAACATTAGTTCATAAAAATACAATATTGTTATTTCACGTAAGATCAGATTTATTCATAAAAATAACATATAATTTAGATTTTAATAATGTATTACTACATTTTGAGATTAATTTTTTATTATTATTATTTTTTTTATAACTCATGTTCACTAACATAGTTATCCTATGTTAATAATTGAGTCATTATTTTATAGTTTGACCAATTTGTTTAAAATTGTGTTACTGACCCCTACAGAAAAAACATACAGTACATACATAATATGGTGTCACATTAATCCAGGTTAGTGTGTATGTGTTTACCTGTAGAAGATATTCTGTGACGCTCCATACATCCAGGGCTGAAGCTCCAGATATTCAACAAACGGAGGAACAATCAGAGAGAAGATGAGAGCCAGACACATGAAGAACGGCTGCATTACTATCTGATACACAAGCGACATGATTTTACCAAGACATGTTCCTGGATCAACATCTTTTGATGATCCTGGATCAAGATTATTGTCCAGAAATATATATTTAACCAAATCCCTAGCCCTAAACCTAACCTTACCCATAATTTATTACTAAAATCAGAGGGATTTGATAGCTCATTAACAAGGGTGTAGATGCACCTAACCCTGATTGTAAGCCTAAAACAGATATTTCATGAAACGTTATATCTCAAATCTGATTGGTTGACTGGAATGTTGCTCCAGGATCAACAAGGATGTTTATTTAGGAACATGTTGCGCTTGGTGAAATCACGTTCACTCTGACACACACACACACACACACACACACACACACACACACACACACACACACACACACACACACTCACACACACACACACACTTTCAATATATCTTCACTTAAGGGTAGTTTAATTGTGTATCAGTAATTAAATAAGTTAATTGAGATGAAGTGCTGTTTAAGCACATGGATTTCGGATAGTGGCTGAGTAGTGAATAAAAAGCAAGTTTGTGTGCATATACAGCACATGTCAAAGTGGCTCAAGTTTTAGTACATTGCCCCTCTTCTCTCTCTCTCTCTTTCTCTTCTCTCTCTCTTCTCTCTCTTTCTCTTCTCTCTCTCTCTCTCTCTCTCTCTGTCTCTCTGTCTCTCTCTCTCTCTCTCTCTCTCTCTGTCTCTCTGGCAGACGAGTGTCATGTGCTTGTGTTGGCTTAGTTAAATGTATAAAAGGGTTCGATTAAACACTTTCAAAAACTGGCACTGTCACCCTTCATTCCCAGCATAATTAATTTCTCTCTATTCTTCCGCTCTGCTATCTCTCCAAATGTTCTCCTTTCATTCCATCCCTCCGCTGACAGACGGAGCGAGACGTGCTGCATAGGAGTCGACGACACGGCTTCACTCCAGCTGATTAATTACACTCCGTGATCGTCCAATTAACTCACACACTCTCTGTTTACACGGAGGAAAATGTAAATGTGCCGGAGACGGAGAACACATTGGGAATAATGAAGGAGAAAACAATGGAGCATCTTCCCCCGAGAGAACCAAGGTGACGAGCATCAGACAACACTGAAAAAAGACAAATGTACAGTGATGGAGGTTACTTGACCAAGAGCTGAGAACATGACATGGCCTGTGATTATATAATGCTCACACAGCCTTCAGAAACCCAGCAGTAACAGATAGCATTAGAAGCTGAAAGATTTTATTAACTTTATTTTATTTCAGTGTCCATTGCATGCAATTCCTTGTAAACACCGATTAATTCTCAACTAGCTTTACGTGTGTTTAACAACTGCAGGGATTGAAAGACGAAGAAAAATCAACACATTTGAACACGACTGAACTGATATGAGCTCATGCATTGTTAAATGAGCTCACAGAAAAGAGCTTTTGTGTTTGATTGGCCAGTGCATTTGGTGCTAAACAGTTGTGCTTGGGTTTCCTCCTGAAACTCAGACCTGACTAAACCGAATTAATTCACACAGCTACCGAATGTAAAATAGAGAGAGATTGACTTGAAGGAGGAAAAACTCTGCATGTAATAACCAGAACGCTGTCTAAGACTAAGATGGTTGCAGAGCAGTGATGTGATACTAAACCATTATTTTCTCAGTATCAACTGAATTTTTCTAAAGATTGGTATGTAAAAGACCGGTCCAGTGTGTTTATTTCCACACACATTTAATCGTGTGGTGGTTATGTGTCAGTCTTTGAGTGCAACATTTCTCACAGCGTTTGAATCTTTGAGTTAAAAGTCTCTATTCCTGATATCCTTGAGCTGCTTCTGCACGTTCAGGAGTTCCTCTCTTATCTGTTAGACATTAACACACACAGACACACACAGTAAAGGTTATTCTGGAGGAGTGTGATACTCTTAGCTTATTCATCTGGCCTGTTCTTATCTGCAGGAGCATTAACACACGTACACACACGATCACACACACTCTGAGGTGAGACAGTTGCAACACTTCATCTCAGCTCTTATTTGAGCAGCCCGTTCTTATCTGACAACTGTAAAGCCCTTAAACAGGCTGGATATCCTTCTAAAGAATCCCATTGTTAGGAACGAGAAGGTCAGGTTTAATTTTAACAATATCCCTGATTATTTCAGTCTGATTTTAACAGCGTGAGTGGCACATTTCAGTTCTGTTAGGAAACTGTCACCGTGTAGTTCATCTTTACAGAGGATTGGTGCTGATATAACTGGTGCTAATTTGAGATATGGAGAGGACATTTACATAGATACAGCTGAAGGTAAAGAGAGGAAGACAAAAATGGCCTAAAATATGACTGGTAAAAACAGAAACAATAATGTACACACTATAATAAAAAGTATATATATTAGTATCACTATTATTAAAGAGAGAATGCTTTTAAAATGACATTTCATATCAATAACTTGTCATAAGGTTTTTTTTAAGTATCTTGTATAAATGTGTTGGAAAAGGTGATTAAAGTGTATATTAAAGTCTAAAATGAAATGGATATTAATATAGATGATGTTACCATGGGATTCCACATCATCACCTGTGTTTTCAGCTACCTTCAGAAAGATCTGTACAAATGAAACACCAGAAATGATACAACTCCACAACTTCATCTGGACATTTGACTTCAAACAAGGTCAGTAAGGTTTTTTTTTTATTTATTCTTGCTAAAGTGAGAGTAAATAAATGATAAAGTTACACATTTTTTTATTTAACAAAGTATGTTCTTTTGAAATTTTAGCATATTGAAAATAAAATGTATCACAATTTCTGCATATTTGGCAACGCAGCTGTTTTCAACATTGATAATAATCAGAAATGTTTCTTTACTGATCCATTTTTGCCCAAGAAATGCATTGAGCATAAGATGCTTTAAATGTCAAGCTTTACCATTTATCCCCACACAGTGACACTACACATGACAATTATTATTGTTGTATCTGTAGCATTGAACATTAAACCCTGGATAGTTCTTTACATTTCTAAATAAATGTAACTAAACAGATTGGTTTGCTGGTCTGTTTGGTTTCAACCTTTTGCTGAAGTGAACTGAAAATGGAAGCTTTAGCCTAAGTTCTGCCAGGAAGACTCAATCACTTCGTCATTAATTACCTTCATCATTATCCAATCACGTCTTTATACTCCTGTATAAAAGATCGTACTTACACATGTTTGAGTTTGCAGATGCCGACGCGACAACAACCTCCACCCTCCCCACCACCACCAGGATGGTCCTGTCCTTACCTTCCAGGGGGGTCTGCTGCGCCCCTGCCTTCGTCTTCAGGCAGGAAATGCAGATTCGCTACCCTCGGATTACGAACCATGGACGGGGCCTTCCGCCAAAGAAATTTATAATTGTGCTCGCTGAGCTGTCAATAAATGTATGCTTCGTACATTCCTCTATCTCCCGAGTCTTTCTGGTAGAACTATCATGTAATTGCTGTGTTACAGTAAAACAGCAGACTGGGAAACTGAAGGCTTGTCTCATGTTAATTAGGTTATGTACATCTGAATATGATCTTTAATGGGTTTGATAAATCAATAATCTGTGTGATGCACTGATCTGTAGCTAACTATCTGCAGATCTGCATGTGCTCATCAAAGTCCAATGTGAAATGCAAACTAAAACAGGTGATGTAAAGTTGTAGAAAAAAAACGGGCCACTGGTGTAAACGTGTTCCTCCTCCAGACTCGTGTCTGATATCCCGTTGCTGGTGATGCCCAGAGCGCTCTTCTCCAGATTCAGCTCCAAAAGAAAGTTTGTGGCACCTGTATATGGCAGGACATACACCAGCTCCTGACCTATGACCTTTAGAAATGAGCACCAGTCGACTCACATCTGCCATGTCTGATCAGGAGGAACAGAAATATACCTTTATACAGTTCCATAATTACACTGTGTGTGTGTGTGTGTGTGTGTGTGGGTGTGTGTGCGTGTGTGTGTGTGTATGTGTGTGTGTTCATTAGAGAGCGAGGGAGCTGTGAACTGCTGATGCTGTCACTGCGTGAGTCCTTCATCCACACTGAATTCATCATGTTGTCGGACACACACACACAGAAATATGGAAAGAAATATTAAAAACCATAACCACACGGTCGCTGGTAGGGATGGGGCATAAGGTTTGTTTAGATGTATTTGACACTTTACTAGGTAAAACACTGTAGGAACAGCAGTGCCTTAAAATGAATTGCTTCTGAGGTTTAAAAATGTTGCATACCTTGTAATCTCTTAACATGGTAAATCAAAGATGCCAAATCAGGATTAAAAAAGTCTTATTGAAATATACCTTTATTAAATTTATCATTGAAAGTTTTTTTTTAATTATTATTATTAGTGCTGTCAAATGATTAATAGTGATTAATCACATCCAAAATAAATAAAAAATTGTACATGCCTGTATATATTTCAGAAACATTTTATCTTTATATATTAAATATATTTATATATGATGTAATTTGTATGAATATAAATATAGACAGGTAAACACTAATTTTCAAAATATATACTCTATGTATCTGTGTATTCATATATACATAACAAGTACACACAGAACATACACATGTATTTTTCAAACATAAACTTTTATTTTGGATGCAATCATTTGACAGCACTAATACACAACAAATCAAAATTACTGTATAACTATAAATCGTGATGAAAACTGAAAAAAAAAAAAAAAAAAAAACTATGGTATATCTAAATGCATGAATAAATAAATAAATAAATAACATAACTAAACTATATTGGATTATTATGTGTATTAGTATTTTTAACAATTATATAAATAAATAAATTATAAGTATAAAAAATGTTTACCTCTTAAAATCACTGGGGTTAGTTGAGCTGCAACCTTCCTGATTGGCCAGCGCGACCGTCAGATAGCCAATAGTCTCGCATTGCCAGACCTTCAGACTAACGGCTGCTTTCACTGGCCAAGCCCCGCCCACAAGGGCTTTTGACCAACATGTCAAACAACCAATCACAGTTAGTTTCGTTTAGCGTCACGTTTTGGGGCATGGAAATGTCGCCACAATAACAGACCAGTGTATAAAACTCTCAGACTTATTTTAAATATTCTATGCTGCAAACTTTAAATATTTGACATATCCATGGTTTAGTTGATCCTGATAAGTGCTCGATGTCACAGTTGTAAACTCAACACCTTTATTGTTTCATGAGGGTTTTTTGCATAGAAAGTAAAATAAATGCACACAGCGACCCCATTGGAACTCAATTGAGACAAGTGAAGCCCTTTTTAAGGTTTTTTTAGCACTTCCGTTTCTGACGCGCAGACCCAAACGAAGCTTGATGACGTCAGCAACCTGTCTGACAGATGTAAATCTTCTAGTAGCTGTGCGTGCAAACTGCCATCGTTAATCTTGCAGAGACGGCGAGCTTGAGCGGGGAGTTCTTTGGCGTGAGTGAGCAGGAGTAAGTATTCTGATTAATTATTTTGTATAGTATTTTAAAATGTAACTGTAGTACGCCATATTAAGTTCATTGCCTGCGAGCTTCTCCTCCTGTCTGTACGGTAATGCGACAGAGAGTCGATTGGTTATGACGCAATCGTTAGCCTATTTTTTACAAAAACTGTTTATACGGGGCCATAATGTAACATAGAAGGTAATGGAGCCCTTTATACATTGTCGTGTATCTTTAGAAATAAATAATGGACAAACGGAGTCTTTAAACGCCTCAGACGTAAAGTTATTCGCTGTCAAAGTGACGCCAAAATGAATGGGAGTCAATGGGATGCTAACGCAAGTGAAGTTCTGCTACAAGATGGCGGCACGCGGAAGACTTCAACTTCCTGTCGACTTCCTTGCCGCCTGTTTTTTTTTACAGGTGGAACGTTAAAGAAGGTGACACACATGTTTCCCAGAAAGCGTGTATAATTCAACCAATCTGATGACGACTTCAACACTCCTGAAGTGTTTCCACTTCTGTGTCCCATATGTATCAGACGTTTAGCCAACGGTCCGTGGGTGTGACATCTGAGGCTGAGACTCGGTAGCTAATAACCTCTACAGTAGGAAGAGCGTAGAGCCGCAGCGGCAGATATGTGTGAGATAATGGAGATACGATCATCCTGAATATCCACTTCACCCATCTGATGCGTCCACAGAATGATACGACCTGCAAGAGACACAGACATCAAACGAACACACGTTCAACGCTCGTGGGCACCAGAAAAACCATCAAAGTTCAGAAGCGAGCGTGCATTTCTGAAGCTCATCTGAATGGGATGGGGTGCGTTTGAAGTGCAGGTGCACTGGAGAACAGCACACTCTATATATAGGCACTTATATTTCTCACTCTTTCTCTGTCTGTACAGAAATGTTTCCTGTGTTTTGTGTGCGCCGGAGCTCCCGCTGAAGCCAGACACCCGCGGGGCTCAGCGCTTGCATTATTTCTGCTCTGCCTCTGTGACGAGGAGGCAGTGGGAGTTCAAGGCGTCTGTCCTTTGACTTGCCGAGAGCAGAAATATCATGAAATATCATACATCTGCGCTTCCCAAGCGCTTCAAACCTGGCAGAGAAACTGGCGTTTATATTGAGAGATGCTGATGTTGGACGCTGTAAAGCAGCGATCTGGACACGATGACTATAAAATAACTCTAAGCTTTGAAATGGAAAACTTGTTTGTTGGAGAGTTGCATATAGCTAACAGAGTTTGTGCAAAACAAACAAACAAACAAAAAAGTAAAGAATGAATAGAATGGAACACAATACATCAATATGGTGTCTAAATGTAAAAGTCTCACAATAGCAATGCTTGAAAATCTGACAACTAAACAGGTCCAACACATCTCCATTACTGTTTAGGCCTAATTAATTTCACAAAATGAGCATGAATATCTATGCTCTTCAAAAAAATATGGAATTGAAGTATTTAAAAAAGTAGTTTTTAATAAGTGCTAACATTGTAGTGTTTTTGTGAAGTCAGAACAACAGTGGCTTCATCAGCACTGACTGTTTTACTTCTGAAAGAAGGATGCGATGCGTGAAACACATTTCTTCATTCACATATTCAGTTACAGTAACACAGCTGAATGATTTGTAAAGGTTCTCTGAGGGGCATATGAATGTTCCCCCACTGACACTAATGTACTGCTCATATAAAATTATCTGGGTCTCAACATACAGTATTAGCACAATGTTCATTTAACATTTTTCAAAACATTACGAGCTTAAAAGAGTGAAAAGTAATGTTTCCATAACCATTAAAAAAAAAAAAAAAAAAATTAAAGTAAAAGTAAAAAATTGGCATTAAGAATGTTCAATGAAATAACATTTTCATAACTTTTTAATAATGGGAATGTTGATAAAATTGTCTTAGAACATTTCCTTTTGTCAGCTAGGAATGTTCAAAAGTTAGGGGTCAGATTTTTTATTATTATTATTATTTATAAAGAATGCATTGAATTGATGAAAAGTGACAGTAAAGATGTATAATGCTACAAATGTTCTATTTAAAGTGTATTGCTGTTCTTTTGAACATTCTATTCATCTGTGAATTCTGGAAAATACAATGTATCATGTTTCCACACACAAAAAAAATATTGGGCAGCACAACTGTTATCAACATTGATGATAATCAGAAATGTTTCTTGAGCAGTAAAGCATCATATTTTCATGACACTGAAGACTGGAGGAATGATGCTGAAAATACAGCTGCACATCACAGAAATACATTATATTTAACCAAATATATTCACATGGAAAATAGCTATTTGAAATGGTAATAATATTTCAAATTATTACAGCTTTTACTAGATATTTAAATAAATGAATGTATAAATAAATAAATAATCATTCTAACTGAATGTTAGTTGACCTGTGGACATAAATACTTTAAATCACACAGCAAATGCCAAAAATGCATAATTAAAATGTGGTGTTTGTGCCACTCTCAGCCCAATTAACTGCACTAGTACACATCATTTCCTTTTTCTAAATTATTAATCAGACAATAATCGGCTGCACTAATCAGATAATCATCAGTTGCTCTCTAATTACATGCGCGATCCAGCTGAAATGGGCTGAAGATGTTCAGTCCCCAGAGGACTGCAGGACTTGACAATAATTATTAATTAAATGTGTAATATTTTTGTAACAGATTTAACGAGCTTGCAGAGTGAGAGAGTTTTACACTGACATCTCAGCTTCTCGAGTAAGCAAAGTAATAAACTAATTACAAACAACAAGATTAATAAATACAACAGAACAAAGACATAGATTATATAAACAGTGCTTTAAGCCATCTTAAATTTATTATAAGCCATTTTCCTTATCGTGAACTTTGGTTTTTCTAAGGTTTCATTAAGTTGTGAAAACATTATTTAGGAATGTCCTCTGAATGTTTTAAAAGAAGGAAAAAAAAAAGAAATGTTGAGTGAAATTCCAACCCAAACCTTTCACAAATAGAACATTCCATGAGCAACGTATGAGAAATGTTTTCTGTGCTAACATTTTGAGAAGCTTTGAGAAGTTTAGTTCTGTCAGAGCAGGTCAGAGCCGATGTTGGCGCTCCAGAAGCAGTGTAGAAATGTCAAAGACCGCAGGCCTCACCTTTACAGCGTGTAGGAACCAAATCATTGCTCAAAACTGGAAAGAGCACTGTCACAATTCATAAGAGAAAAGTGTGACAGTAGGAAACAGTTGTGGCATCTCCGACAAGCTACTGAGAGAGTCATGATGTTCTGCTCCAGCGATTAACCCCTTACTTCCCGCAGAGCACCTTCAGAAACCATCGCTCCGCCGCTGACAGAACACAGACCACCTCATTGCTTTTATTGAGCGGCCAGAACCTTTAACATCATTGATCACCAGGATGTCTGGACTGAGATGAAAAGTGCTGTCAAATATGTGCAGCAGATCCATGACGCGTCCAAGCTCATGTGACTGAGAGTCAGATTCAGTGTCCCATTCTTTATTTAAATGTGTAACGTCTGTCATCTGTGATCTCTTTCTGACCATTCCTCTTATTCCAGATGATCATGTCCTGATGCAGCAGTTTCTTTATCGTCTAATTGCATATATACATATATATACACAAAGGTGGAGCTGGGGAAGGTGGAGGGTTTCTGAAGTTTGACTGCTGCAGCAAACAAAAGCCTGGTATTTCATTATTGAGCAGTGAGCTCATTGGCTCATCCAATCCCCTTTAACATGTGATAATGATGTCATCACGTCAGATTGTGTTAGACCTATAGGATTGCGCCATCTAGAGTTTCATGCCAGAACTCTGTATGCATATCATATTTTTTATTGACTAAAGTAGAACAATTACTATCATATTAGTTTGCTTTTATTTATTTTTTTATTCCTTTATATAATTTTAGCACTTCAAATAATTTTAATTAGCTTTCAAAGGAATATTTCACATTTTCATGTAAGTTTAGGTTTTCTATCCATTATTTGTATTTTTTTGTCAGCTTTAATTGAATGAACAAATCATTATTAATAGCTTGCGAACTGAACTGTCATTGCCTGCAGCTCTGAAATCTTTTTTGCATGTAAAACCAGTTTTGAGTTGAACTGTGATTACCTCAAGCTTTTGTGTATATTTGTTTTGAAAGAACAGTTTGACACTTTGGAGCTGAACTGCTGTCTTCCTTGAGAAGACCTGAGCTGAACTGCTCTCACCTGCTGTGTCTGTGGAGTTGTTACTCATCTCACGAGGCTTTCATTCACTGTCAAACCTGGTTCTCAGCTTTTTCAGAGTTCAGATGCGTCAGTATTCAGATCTTGCACAAATAAAGCACTGAATTTGTTTCCTGTGATTACGGTGAAAGACAGGACGAGCCTTTACTCGTTGAAGAGGACGTTGTGTTGTGGACACATGTAAGACATGCAATTACTTTTTATTATTTTTTCATTAATATTTTTTCTAATTTCAATATTTATTTTATCATTTATTTTTTATTTCTGTTTTAATTTAATCATTTTGTTAATTTAATCTGTTGTTGAAGTTAACAAATTATTTTTTTATATTTATTCAGTTTAGTTAAGTTTAAGTATTTTTTTTTCTATTCAGGCTAGTAATTATTATTATTATTATTATTATTATTGTTATTATTATTATCGTAAATACTTCTTTATTTTTATTTATTTTTTTACTCTGATCTTCAAATTCTAAAAGTTTTCACCCCCGGCTCTGAACGCATGGTTTTTCCTTCTGGAGCATGAGTGACTGTTTAAACCTTTTGTAATAGTTTTACAAAAGTAATAAATGTAAATGTAACTTGAATGGGGTAATTTTTTTATAAATTCAACTATTATTTACTCTTGTGGACTATACATCTTTTATGTGAATTATCTTATTTATGTCAATACAAAAAAAAAAAAAAAAACATTTAGCATGATCCTTCTTATTTTGGTTAAATAATAAACATTTTTCAGATTTTGAAAGGGGGTGTAAACTTTTGACGTCAACTATATACACTTGACTATATAACAAATCTCAACTGTTTGATTGCTTGTGTCATCACTGTATTATTGTCCAACTCTAATCTACTAAACACGGCTGTACGGCATATTAGGAATATTAAGATCATTAATCATGGATTTATTTAAAGTTGCTTTGGAACAATGTGTTTTGTGAAAAGCACAGTAGAAATACACTTGTCTGAATTATACACTTCTGTGGCAGTTTGACTTTGACCTCATTTATGTATAATGTTACCAAATAATACCATTTTCTGATCTCAAAATCACAAATTAAGTATGGAACTGAATATGTCTCATGGTCAGGACTTGAAAACTGAAACCTTTTCACTCCAGGAAAAAAAGTTATTAGTGTTATCTGTGAAGCACCTTTCTATTACAGCAGCTTTTACTCCTCTTTTATTGTCATTATATTATAATATACTCCTACATCACACATTCCCTTCAACACTGCATTACAGTACGTCACATTATCAGATGGCTGGTATCTTGAATTAAACCAGGAATATGTGTCTCGCATGTGAAGTGCTCTTGGTGTGAACTAGATAACATCTGCGATTCACTTCTAGTCTTTAACATGAGCCAGACTATATCTACTAATACACACTACTGCTCAGAGGTAAGGGGTTTGCAATACTGTAACATTTTTTTATGTTTTTGAAGAAAGTCTCTTCTGCTCCGTTATGCTGAATTTATTTAAACAAAAATACAGTAAAAACAGTAATACTGTGAAATATTATTACAATTTAAAATATCTGTTTCTATGTGAAGAACTGTTAAAATCTAGTTTATTGACGTGATGCACAGCTGTATTTTCAGCATCATTCCTCCAGTCTTCAGTGTCACATGATCTTCAGAAATCACTCTGATATGATAATTTACCGCTCAAGAAACATTTCTGATTATTATCAATGTTGAACACAGTTGTGCTGCATAATATGTTTGTGTAAACCATGAAGCTGAACTCAACGATCAAAGACTTTTTCTATGTACACAAAAAGCCTATTTCTCTCAAATATTGTTCACAAATCTGTCTAAATCTGTGTTCGTAAGCACTTCTCCTTTGCCGAGATAATCCATCCTCCTCACAGGTGTGGCATATCAAGAAACTGATTAGACAGCATGATTATTGCACAGGTGTGACTTAGGCTGGCCACAATAAAAGGCCACTCTAAAGCATGCATTATTCATATTATTCATTATTAATAATATTTAAATGTGGTTAAAGTAAAATATAATCACAAAATCTTTTGTCTGTCTTTTGCTGTATGTTTTCAAGGTGATTCTGCTGTACCCAGACAGACGTTCTCGATGTCCTAGGTGAGTATCTAGTAAATGAGCACGTCGAACAGCTTCATGAAGATGGAGAAGATGAAGTAGTAACGGATGTTCTCCTGAGGACTGACCCGAATGTTGCTCCACTCAATGCGTGTGCCCTGCTCTTCATATCGGGAGAAATTCTCACAGCCGTATCCAAACACCACACATGAGAGCAGGCTCTGTTGAGATGAAGACGGAGAGGTCAGACTCACGCCTGGTCCACGCCATTAATATAAATGTAAATTTTTCCCTCTCATGTGCATTTTTACTCAGGTATGAATATGAGATCAAAACAACGGCATTACTGCCATCCGCAATTTCAAAGTAAACAGTATTTGTGTGTGGGCAGTACGGTACGGCTCACAGTAATGGGTCTGCAGGCTCATTCATCTGGACTAGACAGTGGCGCCTGAATGCTCACACACACACACACACACACACACACTCAGATAAGAGTAAGACACTGCTGAATAGAGCGAAACTCTTCCCGTGAGATAAAGGTCACTCTGATTGGTCACAATGACGGAAGTGCAGCTGTAAGTCATTTAGTTGTTCTTTCTCTTTCTCAAAGGGCAAAAGTGTCCATTCATCGCTCTTCTCTTCAGCTGGGGGTCATCACTATCACTCTCTCTCTCACACTGATGTACATCCTCACTGGAGATGAATGGAGGAGATCTGAATCTCATCTTGTGGATGTGTACCTTAAGAAGAACAGAGCGCTTCATTGAGTCTGTGTGAGTCATGCATTAGATGAACACACAGGTCTAATAACACATTCTCGTCTCCCCTCTCTTCTAACTCTGCACTTTCTTGTTAAAGAAAGAAGTACACAAATAGTTATTCTCTTTTATTTCAGGATCTTGTGCAGATCTTGGGCTTTATTTTACATACATTTATTTATTAAATGTTATTATATACTTTGCTATCGTTTTTATTTTTCTCTTTATTATTTTTTTATTTTTTGGGGGGAGGGGGGGGTAACAAAAAAAGAAACACATTAGCATATTGTTAAAATTGTACTTATTAAGGGAATATTAAACTAAAGAATATGCTAAACTGTGATCTAAATGTCATGTTTTGTTTTTAATTGTTTAAGAATGAAAATGTATTATAATTTCACTTAATATTAGAAGCAATTAGCTGAACTTTAGAGTGTTTTAATCCATTTAAGCTGGACTTAAGTAAAAATTAAATTAAATTAAAAATTTAAATACATCTATAATACATATAATATATATAATATAGCATATAATACATTAAAGTACATCTATTTTATATGTAATTCTTAAAGTACTAAAGTACCTAAATGTACTGAAAAACATTTATTCATTTCTGCTGAAATGTGTGTTATGTATTGATGAAGTTGCATTTTTTTAGGGTTAGTGTTAGGGTTATGGTTGAAACTTATATTTTATAAGTGTGAACTGAAGGAAGTGTTTTTGGACACTTAATTGAATGTTAAATGCAATTAGTAAAAATGAATGAGTAAAAAAATGAGTTCAAATTTACATTTAATGCAACTTTAGAGCAATAATGACCCATTTAAGTAGGACTTAAGTTCATCTTTATATGTAATTTAATTTTATTTTATTAATTATTAATTTATTAATACATTTTATTTATTAATTTTATTTACTATTAAACGTTTGCGATTATGAAACTGCATGTTAGTACATTTAAAATATATTACCTGTAACACTGGATTGTACACTACAGTTAAAATTATTATTTTAGTTAAATGTCAACACATCAGAATAAGAGTACTTCTTAAAGTGTGACAAACGATTATTAAAACAATGACTTAACATGTCATAGGTCACTTTTTAAAAGTTTCAGATTCAGGCAGATTCGCCCGAGAGAAGACAGATATCACAGAAGCGTTGCTGTGTCAAAGAAACTTTCCATACTGGGAGATATAAAGAAGTAGAGAGAAAAATGATGGGGCAAGCACTGTTATTGTCAAACAGTTGCTGAGACAAATGATGGATTAGATGAAGGAGCATGAAAACATTTAGCCGTAACCACGTGAAAGCTTTTCTGGGCCTCTAATGAACAGTGCATGAGTTTCCATGGATGCATTAATAATGTAGCCTGATCATTAAAAAGCACAACAACAAATTTAAAATCCACTCGTTTAAAAAGAGATGACATCTGTCAAGAGCAGATTAAAAGAGAGAGCAGTGATTGAGTAAGCGGTGGGCGTCATGGCTCTGGAGGGTTGAGCTAAATAAATCATGTGTGCCCTCGAATATAAGCTCATATGTCTTGTTCTTGAACCTGCTGGTGCCACACAGAGTCACGCATGCCCTGCCAAAACCATCCATTCACAAACACTGCACCATCTGATCCGACACCAGCTTTGACTCTCCAGAGCACTGCTTCTGATGATTGGCTAATTAATAAATTAAATGATTGCTTTCATTAATTTCATGATGAAGTGCTTCAATAATAACTTCACTGTTAGTGAATTTAACTAGTTGACTTTTGGTTGCACTTAGTTTATTTCAATGAAAAAGTTATGGATTGGAGGAAGACCAAATTTGTGAAAAGGATGTTGAATGAGAAACCAAATTATATATTTGATATAAGCTAGACACACATTCTGGGATGCGCAAGAAAATGTTTGTAATAGTAGAAAAAGTTTCTCTTAAAGGTATGCTACTTGATTTAAATAACAAAATTATCAAAATTAACTAACTTACTAAAATGTAAACATATTATTTAGCATCACTTGAATCAATCTTAATATGTTAATTTGTACCCACAAAACAAATCGTGGGTTTTCATGGGTTAAATAAAAATAGCTAGAAATAGTAGAGTTTTTATATGTACTCTGTAGATATAAAGCACGTTTTTAGAGAGTACTTTAGGCTTCATGGCATTTATGTTTACATTTCTACTGTAGGAAACTCAGAAGCGAAGACCAAGAGACTCTTGGGTAATATTCAGCAGAATTCCTTATTTAAAACACTCTGCATGGTGCTGTAGTCATCAAAAGTCTGACTAGTCCTTAATACATTGCAGTTTATATACATTTCAAGGAGGTGGGGGGTACATTTTTCCCCAGCCTTAATCTCATCAGCATAACCGTGTCATTCAAACGCATAGGTGCTAATTCAGTCAGTCTTGAAAAGCCAAAGGGCAAGAAAGAATACAAAGACAAAAGGTCATTATATGTGCTAATTCAATCAGTAAACCTGGGTTGCTTGATTTGATCATCTCAGAATGTTATCATCTTAACCTCAAAATGTAAAAACACAATGTACATACTATTACATTGGAACCTAGATTTAACATTTATATTTTTTTTTATCCCACACTACTGATCAAGACTGATGAACGTTGTCCAATTAATAAATTACACTAATAAAAATAATCAATCTGCATTTGATTATTAGAGTTTGGTTGTTGCTTTATTTAAATGCAATTGGTTCAGGTGTACTGCAGTGTTTGTGAATGGCAATGAATCAGCTTTAATCACCTTGAAAACTTGAGGCGCTGACGGCGAGGGGCAACGTGCTGCTAATGGCCCAGCTCAGCCAGTAGGTGGAGCTCTTCAGTCCCATCATCCTCACAGTCTCCTTCAGACATGCCTCCTTCTCCTGAATCACATCCTTGACAAACTGAGAAAATCAACATTTAAGTAATATATAGAGGCAGATAGCATGTTAGAGATCGCATAAACCTACACATGCACACACAAATAAGCCTGAAAACTTACCTGCACACTTCATTAAAAAAAGTTATTTCACACACACACACACACACACACACACACACACACACACACACACACACACACACACACACACACACATATACACACAGACCATACAACCAAGCACAGTTCTTCCCAAAACATCAGGTTTTCTATAAATCATTTAACATAGACACCACAGAAAATATGCCCTTTCTGCTGCCTATAATACAGTAAATCACTAGATTATCCAGTCCATGGGGCATCACAGAAACTTCACCCCACTGGCTTGAGATCTACATCACTGGTAGATGCTTCAGGGTATCTTTGAGGGAAAGAGAATCACAGTCACATCAACCAACCTCTGGCGTACCGCAGGGTTTGGTGTGTGGTCCGCTTTCTTTTCTTTATTTCCACAACATCGCTGGAGACAATCATTCTGGCACATGGATTTTTTTTTACCATTCCAACTACTTGTTTCATCCTGACAGCCCCACAGCAGGTGAACAGATCTTGATTTGCCTTGTAGACATATCAACACTGTCTTACACTCATGTTTAGAAGTTTATAAGTTTTGCTCTCTCCAGAAGTCTGCTTAGAGTGAATGAGTCACTGTACCTCAACTGAATTTTTTTTTTCTTTCTCCATCCAAACCATGTCTTCAAGGTACATCACATAACAAATCCTGCATGGTCACTTGACTTTCAAGTATCACAAATGTGATATTAAAACAGTTTCATTTGAATGACTCACTGAGCAAAATTGTAACAGCATACTCAATCTTAAGCACCAGACATTTCATTTATTTTTTATAGCCTTGCTATTACTATGTTACAGTTTGGGGCCCCCAACAGAGTTTTGGAAGTATCACTTTTGATTAATTTAATTTACCATAATCTAATATATTTTTCCTCCAAATGTGCAACACTGCTATATGATGTAGTACTCACTGACATACAGTGAATGTGCTTCATCTGTTACATTAAATTATTACTTCTATTACTTTGACCTTTTACAATTTAGCAGCAGTCACTGAATCCAATCAGGATTTCTGTGACAATTTAAGTCAAAGATAACATCCTTTCCAAGCTACCCTAGTGGTAAATGTATCCCTGGTCCTGAAATGATGGACAAAACATACCTATATCAGCTCATTTGCTGTGTCTTTTAACCAATATAACTATGTTAAAATTGTCAGTGCATCTAAATAGGGAGGCGCACAGTAATGCATTTAGCCAAAGTGTTTAATAAATGCCCAGTAATGCAATTATCAAAGTCTCCAAATAATTTACACCATGCAGCTACATTTTAAAATTAGGCACTAATCTTTTTAAAGTTTTTCTGCACATACTATTCATTTTCACCATGGAAACGAAGAGACGATGAAAGCGTTTCAGAAATAACAAGCTGAGAAAGCTGAATAATCACACCGCTGATTATAAGGACCCCTATAATGGGTCTATAACAGGCCAGCTGTCATTCTCCTCTTCCTGAGCTTAGAGGGGCACATCATTTACCTGTTTCACAAGAATAATAAATATCAACTGCAGGGTAAAGCTGCTTTCATTACTGGTTTGTGTCTATAACATTAGCATACTCCTTATGTTTTCCGTATTGTGTTTTCAATGATATACTAAACATAAAAATTAATTAGCATTTGGTCAAAATTGTTTGGGTCATACTTATTCCTAGCACCGATGCACAGATGGTTTCCGAGAACCATGCAATTCAAACCAATGCAAATTCAATATATTGAAGCTGGTATTAAAATGACTGAAATATTGTGTATTCCCATTAGAATGAAACCAAACCATGCTGACTGTTATTTCTCAGATAAACATGTACACAGTATATATTTACTCCAATTTCACAGAACCAGAGCAGACGAGTTCAAAAAGATAATGTACATTAAATAATTACTTATAATGATGACGTGTGCATGTTCAATAGTGATATATAGAGAGATGTGTCATGCAGTGTGCCAGTGATGTGTTAAATCATGTTAACGGCATGCTAAAACATGTTAGTGATGTGCTAAGACATGCTAGTAACATTATTATTCATGATAGCAACATAATAATATGTTAGTCATGTTTTAAAATATGCGAAAACATGAAACATGCGTATTCTTGCTAGCATGCCAACAACATGCCAATAACATAAATATTGTGAATAATGTGCTTATTGTGCTAGAAAGATGATAGTAACATTCAGATTCATGCCAACAATGTTCTAAAACATCCTAAAATATTCGATTAACGTTACTTCAGACTAACAATTTAGTAAAAATACTAGAAACATGCTAGAATGCTAACAATGTACCAAATGAGCTAGAAACATGATAAAAGCATGTTAAAACTATAGCTAGAATCATGTCTAACATGCTAAGCATGCTACCATTGGGTTATAGCATGTTTAACTTGTTGCTAGCATGTTTTAACATACTAAGCAATATAAATATGTTAGCAACATGCTAGATATATGGATTTGAATATGACGATGAACAGTTTTATGATTATGGTAAGAGCATATGAATTTAATTAAATGTTAGAAAGATGACATAAATGTCTCTGACAGAAACTGAAAGCTCATTTTGGAGCAGTTCAGGTCTGTGAGGGAAGTGAACTGACAAAAGATGACTTTTCGAGCACTACACACTGTAGTTCTCAGTTTTCAGCTGTAGCGAACAGACCAATTTCACAGAATCAGAGCAGCCGAGTTCAAAAAGATAATGTACATTAACTAGTTACTTATAATGATGACGTGTGCATGTTCAATAGTGATATGTATAGCCAGTGATGTGTTGAATCATGTTAACGGCATGCTAAAACATGTTAGTGATGTGTTAAGACATGCAAGTAACATTATTATTCATGATAGCAACATAATAAAATGTTAGTCATGTATTAAAACATGCTAAAACATGATAGTAACATGCTAATTCTTGCTAGAAATGTGGTAAAACATGCCAATAACATAAATATTGCTAATGTGCTTATCGTGCTAATAAGATGATAGCAACATTCATATTCATGCCAACAATGTTCTAAAACATCCTAAAATATGCAAAAACATGTTACTTCAGACTAACCACTTGGTAAACATGCTAGAAACATGCTAGAATGCTAACAGTGTACCAAATGAGCTATAAACATGATAAAAGCATGTTAAAACTATAGCTAGAATCATGTCTAACATGCTAAGCATGCTACCATTGTGTTATAGCATGTTTAACTTGTTGTTAGCATGTTTTAACATACTAAGCAATATAAATATGTTAGCAACATGCTAGATATATGGATTTGAATATGACGATGAACAGTTTTATGATTATGGTAATGAGATGAAATGTTAGAAAGGTGACAGAAATGTCTCTGACAGAAACTACAAGCTCATTTTGGAGCAGTTCAGGTCTGTGAGGGAAGTGAACTGACAAAAGATGACTTTTCGAGCACTACACACTGTAGTTCTCAGTTTGAGAGCCGTAGCGAACAGACGGAGAGAACAAACTAAATGAACTGACACATGGGACGACATGACTGAGCAGTTTAGTTTAAAAAGAGACCCAAAGCGCCTGTGGCAGTCTGAAGCGGTGCGGGTGTTGCTGGAGCTTCCTCACAGCGAAAGTGCTGTCAGATGTGTGATGCTGCTTTAAAACATGTTCAACATTCACACAATATTTCATTCATAATAATAATTTAAAAGAGACAGACTGCAAATATTGGCTTCTATGGCAACTCGTTGGAAATACGTGAAATCACTGGATGTGTGAAACAGGCTAATCCTCGAAGGGAGAGAACAAACACTTTATCTCCATAAAGATGAACACGAAATACTCTAGAAACCGCAAAAAAACAGAAAGACGATGGAGGGAGGCAGTGAGAGATACGGTGGAGGTCGGCTCTGAATCACCAATAATTTGATACAGTGCATAACAAATTATCATAATAACCCAATTTAGAGGAATCAAAGATCAACCCGTTTCTGCTTGATCTGCTTCAATTTCAGAGTAATCGTTTCCCTGTAATTATTTCCACTGTGATCACGAGCATCAAACCCACAAAGCACTTTGACTTTATGAATGTGCAACCTCTCAACACATGCACCTTCCTTTCCTCTCTGCTAAATTGATTATTGTGCCTTTTAACTTTACATTTGAGCTCCTCTAACTATTTTTCATAATGACTTTAATTGCATTGTATCTTGCCTTTGTCATTTTTCATTGTTTGCATTCATATGGGTGCAAACACACCAGTCTGAAAAACACAGCATTTATGCATATCTTTAACATAGCATTAGCATTTCTGTAGAATTTAAATAAGTTCAGGCTGAATTAATCTGTCAAACAATTTCAGGTTGAACTATAAGTAAAATGTGAGCGATATTGTATTTTCTTAAAAGTGCTTTGTGATTATGTTGCATGATTTTTTATTTGTGATTTGTTTACTGTTCAGTTCAATTTCTTCTTCAGGAATACAATGTGTGTGTGGGTGTGTGTGTGTGTTTATGTGTATAACAATGAAACAAATGTATAAATAAATACTATGGTAATTATACTGTCCAGTCAGGTAATAAACATGTGTCTGATTTTGTTGTGAATGAATCCGGCTGTGCTGTATGATCTTCACACCACACACACAGATCAGTGTCAGTATGATTCATCATCCGATGCCGCTTTGATAATACAGTAAGCCAGTATTAAAGTGCTCTCATAAGGCCAGGGAAATGTCATGTCAATATTGGAGCAGAAGGTTCCGGAAACAAAGTGCTGTCTGCGCTCAATTAGCTCGCAGCTCAAATATATCATGTGCTCTCAAAATATGACAAGCTATAGATTTCTCATATCAGTTCTGCTTACCTTTCATAAATACAGTCAGGGAGATACGCCACAATACAATTAG
The DNA here is from genome assembly GCF_003368295.1 of Carassius auratus. Lineage (NCBI taxonomy): Eukaryota > Metazoa > Chordata > Actinopteri > Cypriniformes > Cyprinidae > Carassius > Carassius auratus. The sequence goes on along the minus strand of NW_020527570.1, from coordinate 196,656 downwards.
AGCTGACACCAGAAACAGCCAAGGGATGATGATAACAAACTCCTTAAAAAGCATTAATTCACCATCATCTCTCTCTCAAAACTCCCTGTTTCATTCACACAGCTGCCAGTCCTGACCTCAACCACTAAACATGGCTGCATTAACACTCTTCAGATTATAAACAAGAGCAACGAGGGCATTCTGTAGCAGGAAACACCAAGAATTAATACTGTTGTTGAAATATTGCATTTGTGTTGTTTTAGCATTTGCAAACAATTTAGCACTGAATTCCTCATCTGGCAGACTAGTTCTGAGTCTAAGATTTATTTTGCACAAATTATTTAAATTAATGAAAACACTAAAACATTTTCATTTAAACAATCATATTTGTTCAAATCATATAAATTTTCGTCATCAAACATGTCACGTAAGTTGCATGTTTCAATGGTTTATGTGTCAGCCAATCAACTGCCATTGAGATGAATGGCAGAGGTAACGGACTGCTTTCTCTTGATATTAATCCTTGAGCCACAGTGATTCACTTTTAATAAAGAGCACTCTGCTTTCTGTTCTGCTTTTTTATATATCATTTAGAAATAATGGAAAATGTAATATGGATTTGTGGCAGTAGATCAGTTGTCTTTATCCAGTCAGGCCAGAATCGTCTGAAGGACTTACTGAGGCATTTACAACATGAAACTCTTATGCCCCTTACATCTAGAATTCAGATTTAGGCTTTTTTGTGTAGTGAAAAATGACTCAACGCACACACACTCACACACACCAAGGCTGCATTCATTTAATCAAAATAAAAAAAATTAATAAAATAAATATCAATTTTAATAGCGGTTTTCTATGTGAATATGTGTTAAACTGTAATGTATTTCTGGGATGCGCAGCTGTATTTTCAGCATCATTTCTCGAAATGCTCGTTTTCACTCAATATCCTGTTAATCTTGAGTACCTATAGAGTAGTACTGCATCCTTCATAACTCAAAAAAGTCTTTAGTTTTATTATATTCATAAGAGAAAGATAGTCTGTACCGATTTTTCCCGGAAAAACACGAGCGGCTGGAGGTGTGACGTGTGGGCGGAGCTAAAGAATCACGAGCGCGAGTAGGATTTTGTGTTGAGCACGTTTGGAAGCTGTGACATTACCATGAGGACAAAACCAACCAAAACAAACCATGGCTAACAGTCAGATTCAGCGTATATTTATGATCCAGAATCAGATCCAAAGGCTGAAATTTAACAAGAGCAGCATCAGCAGACATCTCTATGTGCTATGTAGTGAAACTGTATATATTTGCTTAGCGGTTTTGGAAAATTACTAAGTTCCACTTTGTCGTCTTTTTTTTGTTGTTTTTTTAAGCTGTACATGTGGAAAGTGCAGTTTGATGACTTTGATGAGTTTGATGAGTTTTACTTGATGTGCTTACGCGCTGATAGCTAAGTTAACAACACAGAGTTATTTTAAGCAGTTTAACTCACCGCATGCGGTTCCAACACACGATCGTGACCCTTTTTCGTTGGGATTGCATCATCCTTAAGAAATAAACGATATGTTAATCCGGCGTCAAACTGGGCCTTGTTTGTAAAACAAGCATCTTCGAAATGCAGGGAACAAACACAAACACTTGCACAACTCCGTTGATGCTCTGTAAAAATAAACTCCATCCACTGGTCCCTTAATGCTGTTTCTCTTTTGGTAATCCGTGCAGGATTGTCTTGCCCAGGCAACCAAAAACACACTCCTTTTGTGACTTTTCGCGACGCTCTCGCTCTGATCAGTGAAGTCTGTTGTGCTCTCAGTGCTCTGCTATTCACCTTATTTTCCATGGCAACAACGGTGCCGCCATTGCGCTCGTTTTGTCATCTTACTTACGGCTGAGGGACCGGATGTAACGTACCTAAGCTAGTGGCTGGCTAGATAACAGAACGCAGAACGAACAGAAGTATGATATATGCTCAGTTAGGGGCTGCATAACAATTGTATTAAAAAATAATTGCACCAACGATGTAGCGAACACATTGTGACGCGGTCGGAGTGCTGTGGTGCACTTTACAATTTACACCCACCACCTAAAGAAGAGAAGCACCTGAGGAAATGGATGAAGGCGCTAAATTTGAAGCGCCCACCCAAGCGCTCTTATGTGTGTTCGTACCATTTCATGGACGGGAAGGCGACTGACGAACACTTTTACCCCGAGAAATGGCTCGACTACGTTGTCCCCTTAAAGAGGTCACGCCGGGGATGAAAAGGTTGTCAGATTCGGGTAAGCTAACCTTAACTAGCTATGTGTTTGCTCGCCTAACGTTAGATTTATGAAGTCCGTTCTATGAATACATTTATGATCAGTAACAGGCAGTTAACAAAGTACAACGAATGTTTCATGATTACCATTGTCCACCCATTTATTTAATATTTAGGGTAGTACAAGATATTATAGTACATTACAATAGCTCACATTATTCCTGCTACAGAGATTGCAGGTGATAGCAGGCCAGCTATCTACATTTCTCATTCAGATACTGACCTACGTTTGAACACTACAGTTAATAGTGTGTATACTGTTTTGTCTCTAATGCATCTCTCTCTCACACACACACACACACACAGTTCTAAGTTCGGGTCACATAATATATTAATTTTCATGATATATTGTAAGTTCTAATGTTAAAATGTTTAATTATTTCCACAGATGTATCAATGACCGCCAGTGATGCAGTGGACAACTGTGAGGGTGATCAGATCCACATGCCCCCGATCTTGCTGAAAGTCACCAGAAGTTGCCTGCTGTGATAGTTATTTTTTATGAACCTTTACAAAGTCACCAAAAGTTACCTGCTGTAAATAGTTTTTATTTATTTATCTTAATTTGATCTTTTTTTCATCTTTAATCTCTGATTTGAAGGAATAACTCATGTCAAGTTTGCAAGTTAATTCCATCTTGGTTTTTTGTTACATATGGAAATTAAATGTTGAAATTTTATAGGATGGTCAGTAGAAGGTGTCTCTTGCTTCCTGAAAACAACAAACACTGATCAATACATCACAAATGATTTTATACAACTTATATTAAATTATCCATGTTCTAAAAAACAAATCACAGTCTGTGTCTTGTTTAACACAACTGATTTAAAACAACTTATTTGATATAGTTCTTCACCCACACCCTCTACACCCCACCCCAATTACCTAATATCCTATCCTTAACCTAATTATTCTCATTCCTGCTTATTTACAAAGCTGCAACTATCTTGTTGAAAGCAGCAGGTCGCCTGCCTGAAACTCATCTGACACGAGGAAGCACACACTTAAAATAAAAGGTTTGTAGTCTAGCTACAGTCTTGGCAGAGAATTGCTGATTGTGTGGCACATGTAACTTGCTGTGATGGATCCCAGATGAGCAGCTTACAGGCCCTCAGCCCTGTACAGAACATGGCAAACCTAAAATACATTTCAAAGATTTCACAGTTGTCTTATTTCAGAATCATTCATTATTATTACACTTGACGTTTACCTTATTCATTGATTAGACTTGACGTACACCTACCAAATCTTACCTTCACCTTACCTTTTGCATATACACTGCAGAATTAAGAGGCAAGCTGATTTTCTGATCATATTTTTCGGTAAAATTTACCAATTCCAAACCACACCAATCTTAACTATTTTTTTGGCTTGTTTTATCTGTAAAATTAAATCTGCCTAATAATTATGCATACCTGCATATAAGGCGTTTTTCACTTCCAAGTTCCAGCCTCCTCCTTTTCTAATGTGTAATTGATAAACGTTCACTTACCTTACTCCACTGTGCAATTAAGTTATAAGACAAAATACTTAGTCTGATGATGGTCATCAAACACGTTATTATACTTTTAAACATAACTTCGTGTATATTAACATCACACACACACACACACACAAAACTATCCAGCACCACGCTGAGAGGTTTAGACTGCTCGACTGGCTGGTTGCACGTTCAATTTTAAAAAGACGAAAAAACCCTCGTTGTGTAACAGTACACGACCCACTGTCTCACTATGTAAATACTGGTAAGCCTCGGTACATTTTTTTTAAATAATTTTTCCTTGCTGCTCCATCAACTCCTCCTGACAGGGCAGTTAAATATATAGGTTAACTCTGGCCACTTCTTCATATCGTCTAACATTACACATGTTGACAGCGACGATGGATGGGACAATTTGAGACCATTTGATCGAAGACGTTTTCATCGTGCTCCCAATTTATAAAATAACGTTCTTTGTCATTTCTCCACAGTTATAGCAAACTATAAACAATCGTACAACTACTAAACTAGTAACCGGACGTGCCGTATCGGTTTAGCGGAAGTCGGATGACAAAATGCGGAAATGCGAAGTATTAAAAGTGGGCGGGGCGGAATAAGGTGAATACGGGAGCGCGCGCTCTTCCGGGAGAAGTGCGTCAGGACCCATATAAGGAAATTCCGCTCCATGTAACGTCACACAGAGCCATTCTCGAAAAAAACTTTTCGAAACTTGTGACAAACCGGAAGGAGTATTTTGGGAACAGAAATACTCCTTCAAACGTACAACTTAATTTTTGAAACTTTGTCCATGTTTAGCATGGGAATCCAACTCTTTAACAGTGTAAAAAACTCAGTATGCATGAAATAGCATTTCACCCCCCCTTTAAAGATCATTTTGATAATTTACAAGAATCATTCTTCTTTTGTTCCCTTTATAGCCCCTTTCACACTGTGATTCCGGCAAATACAGGGGTAAAGTGTTCCGGCAATTGTTCCCGGGTCGCTAGATTTGGCACTTTCACACTGCCAGTGATGACCTGTTATATGTGCGTGCTTTCACACACAACCCGTAAAGATCCTGTAACGGCACGTGACATCAGCGTGTGACGTGTAATGTACGAGTCGACAACGCTAGGCACGTTATACTTTCACTGAAGCAAGCAAACGATCTCGGCATCAGCGCGGAAAGTAACTCACTGATCTCTGCTTCATTACAGTTTGCACACATTTATTTTTGTCACAAATGTTGATAATAAATAAACAGTCCTAACATTTCTGTAAATCAAAGATGTTTAACAGGAAGTCTCTAATCATCATTGCATCTCTACTAACTAATTATTAATATTGAACTAGCAGTTTTGAATGATGCATAATTTAATTTTATTCAATATGTAACTGTGGCCTGAAAAATGAAGCCCTCTATCTTAATTAATATGATATTATTATCATCATGTGTCTCCCATACTGACTTATTACACACAACGCAGCCAACAACGACAAGCCTGCGTGCTCACATCATCACAAAACCTTCATCAAATGAAGACTCACAGTAGCACAGACACTGTCTGATGGAGAACATCACCCGGCTGGAGCCTCGGCCTGACATCTCAGCCTCATGGCAAAAGCCTCTCATTCAAATCTATGAAACACGCCAGTTTTCCCTCGAATCAATAAACATATTAAAACACAAGACAGCAGTGCTTCTGACGTCCACATCAGCACCCATAAACAAACGCTGGCGAACCCTCACAGACATGCTCATGGATATCTCAGGCTGACGGAGAGCAAGAGAACCAATCAAAGCTGATATTAATTTGACATTTACTTTGGGCATGAATCACAGCCGCAGCGAGCCGTTGATTATGCAGGAAGATCGAGTGAAAAACACCCCGGCCGTCTCGGCTTGCTTCAGCAACCCACTCTCAACATCAAACCGTCTCTTCAGTATGAAGACAGCCCATCAGTGTTTATATAACCGTGTATATTTCACAGGGCCATGTAACACGGCTACAGCATCTGCTGCTCGTAGACACCGATCCGAGCGGCTGACTGACTCCAGTCTGTATCGTAATGAAGGACCCAGCGTTTCCTGCAGGTGCGTGAAGCCTCCCTCACATAGCGCAGGTCATTAAAGGGTTAACACGGGCCGATGGGGACCAGGACCTGAAACACATCAACAATAAACCACTGCAGCATCAGCACATTTCTACAGCATCGCCTGTGTGTGTGTGTGTGTGTGTGTGTGTGTGTGTGTGTGTGTGTGTGTGTGTGTGTGTGTGTGTGTGTGTGTGTGTGTGTGGTTCAGCTGCACTGGACTTGTTTAAATTTTTGTTTAAATTATGGTGAATTTATTACGTGCATTGGCCACGTTTATTTATTTGTTTAGATTTAATTAATTTTTATTTGTTTTAGCTCTAGTCATTTTAGAATTTAAACTTATCGTATGTGTCCCTGAAGCACAGGTATATTTGTAGCAAACCCATCAATACATTGCATTGGTCAAAATTAAAATTTTTCTCAATATTTTGGTTTTTAATATATATATATATATGTATTTTTTTTTTTTTATTTGCTCCCTCAGATATCAGATTTGAAATAGTTTATTAGCCAAATATTTTTCTATCCTAACAAATCACACAACAATGGATCATCTTTCAGATTATGTATAAATCTAAATTATTGGTTTTGTGATCTAGAGACACGTTTCAGTTAGTTGCCAAGAAAACAATTACTAAAAAAACAAATAACTAAATAAATACAAACATAAATAAATTAAAATTAATAAAAATAAAAAAATATTTATTTTTTACAAAATCAATTATTAAATTCGTCACACACACATATATATATATATATATATATATATATATATATATATATATATATATATATATATATATGTGTGTGTGTGTGTGTGTGTGTGTGTGTTTAGTACATAAGACATGTTCACTCTCATGTGTTGATGTTGTGTTCCTGTGTGTTCGGTTCTGACCTCTCCTTGATCTTGTCCATCCTCTCGGTCTCTTTGATGTCCAAGAGGTATCTGAAGTGTGGAGGGGTCCTCGGGTCACTGGGGTCCGGACCTGAGAAGACCAGACCAACCCTGATGAGCTTCAAAGACTGCTCAACCAGCACAGCCTCAGCACTGACTCCTACAGATCAACACACACACACATACACACACGCACACACACACACACACACTCCAGCACCTCTGTGTGTCTGAATCTGACAGTGAAGAACGAGGCTCATGTGGCGAACGCTGAACAGAGAACCACCAGAGACAGAAACAGAGTGAATGAAAGAGAGGAAGAACAGAGGAAACATCAGCATCTACTCAAACTGAACCACTAAACAACGTGTACAAAACCACACACACACACACACACACACCAACAACATCCACCCGAAACAGATCAGGCTTTAAATCTTACAAGAGCAAAAAGTTTTACATCATTTGAGCTCAAGAAGCAAAACCGATGGGTAAAACTTTACAATAAGATATGAATTAGGTAAACATTAACTAAGTCTAAGTTTTGTCCATTTTAATTTAATTCCCAAAAAACAGTTCTTAATAGTTTTAGTTAACAATAATGAAACAAGTTTTAGTAATTTTATGTGCAACTGTTATTTACTATTAGTGTGTTTATAAGTGTACATGTGTGTGTGTGTGTGTGTGTGTGTGTGTGTGTGTCCTTTTTCTTTTTTCATTGCAAAAGCCAAACTTGAATTATTTTCTTCAATTATTATTATTTTTTTTTATTATTTTTTTACAGCGTATTTTCGGGTTACCTTCATTTTTTATTAAATTCATTTTTATTTGTTAAGGTAATTACTATTTAAATCAGAAAATAAATTAACCATTGAATTTAAATGTCTTAAATCCACCTCTTAGGTCATTTCTAAGATGATTTTGCTGGTTTTAAGATACTGAAGGACTTATTCAGAGTCATGTGCTGCACACAGTATTTACTGAATCTCTTCTGCTGGCTCCTGATTCTTTGATTGGTTCAGATCATATAACGACACACATCATGTAAATGAATCACACTTCCAAGCATCACGATGGGAGCAGACTGACACTCATATGAAAGTTACTCATTACGCTCCAGAGGTTCAGTGCCTTGATCTACAGCTCATGGATCAACATTAGAGAGGCTCAAACCTCTAAACCTCTAGTTGCCAGCCCAGATTGTTCAGCCCTAGGCTACATGGTCCAGATCACGCTTGAATCCAGACCAAATGAGAATAAAAGAGGGAAAACTAAAGTGAAAGAGATCAGACGAGAGAGAGAGAGAGAAGCAGTGATTCTGAATGGAAACTGAAGTAATTGCTGGGAGAACATCAAATGAGAGACGAGATCAGATGAACACACCAGTGCTGGGCAAAAGACAGATTTAAGAACTGGCTGCTTTTCACATTTTAAGATGGATTTTGAATTAAATCTGGCAACATGTTCACAGGATGCAGAATAGGAATTTAAACTGGAAGAGGAATAAAGATAATGAAATTCTGGGAATGAATCATATATAATGTTCAAACTATCAATCGATCAATCAATCAATCTCAAAACAACATGTAAAATTTGTCTTGGTGTCGTTGATATACAGTACAGACCAAAAGTTTGGACACACCTTCTCATTCAAAGAGTTTTCTTTATTTTCATGACAACTGTAGATTCACACTGAAGGCATCAAAACTATAAATTAACACATGTGCAATTATATACGTAACAAAAAAGTGTGAAACAACTGAAAATATGTCATATTCTAGGTTCTTCAACACTCTTGGCTTTCTCTTGATGAGCTTCAAGAGGTGGTCACCTGAAATGGTCTTCAACAGTCTTGAAGGAGTTCCCCCCGAGAGATGCTTAGCACTTGTTGGTCCTTTTTCCTTCTGTCTGCGGTCCAGCTCACCCCTAAACCATCTGGATTGGGTTCAGGTCCAGTGACTGTGGAGGACAGGTCATCTGGCGCAGCTCCCCATCACTCTCCTTCTTGCTCAAATAGCCATGGATGCCTTCAGTGTGACTCTACAACTTTCATAGTCATGAAAATAAAGAAAACTCTTTGAATGAGAAGCTGTGTCCAAACATTTGGTCTGCACTGTATATATACTAAAACTAAAATAAACATTACTGATAAAATAATACTAAATTATAATACACATGACAAAAAAATAACTAAATGAAACAGAAAAAAAAAAAGAATAAATTTTAAAAATCTCATTTAAAATATTATTGAATATTATAATGGTACACAAATAATGCTACAATAATAATTCACCAAAACACCCTTTGTTTAGAGTAACAGCAAGTGCATTTGGACATTCTCAAGCACATTAGCACACATGCCCTGAGAAGAAAACACACGACCAATTCAGTCAGACGAACCTCTGAACAGTGCTAGCAATGCTACAGATTCACTGATGCTTTCTCAGAGTGTGATAGTGTTCTTCACATCCCTGTGCTGAACGCATGACAACCGCATCCTGCAGACTGATAACATATTCCCATCAGAACCAGGCAATTACTCTCTCTTTCTTTACAGTCTCTCTCTCTCTCTCTCTCTCTCTCTCTCTCTAAAGTCTCTCTCTCTCTCTACAGTCTCTCTCTCTCTCTCTACAGTCTCTCTCTCTCTCTCTCTCTCTCTCTCTCTCTCTTCATGCTAGGTGGCACTGTTGCTCCTCAGCACCGCGCAAGCCTCTTTGTCTCTCTGTGTTTCTCACACACAGACACACTAACACATCTGTGTCATAAATTCCTGTTCCACCCCTCTCCTTTATCGTTCCTCATCCTAACCTGCAAGGATAAAAACATGCCACTCTACACAGGGGTTCACAACACACACAAAAACACACATGCAAACACACAAACAGCGTGCATGCAATCAAATACTGACACAGAGAAATAAACATGAATATATAACACCCCCCCACACACACACACATGCATATTAAAACATGCAAACATGAACATAAATGCACACCGAAATGCAACCGAATCATGCACACACACACACACACACACACACTCATAAACGCACATAATCCAACACACCACCCACAAATATATTTAAATGCACATGAACTCATGAAACATACATACACACAAAAATCAAAATGCTCAGCATACAAACAACTGGTATTCAAACAAACACACACATTTGTTGAAACTCGCAATTCATATGTAAATCATTGCACTTCTGTAGTGCGCTTGCAGATTCTATTGAAAGCCGTGTCCGTGTTGAATGTGCTCATAGTAACGTATTCACTCCTGGATATATATCATTGTGCTGAAGCAGCTGAGACACTGGCATCATGGTTATTAAAGTTTTACTGCTGATCATTATTACTGTATGCAAACTCCCTGAATCTGTTTAGCACATCACTGCAAAAACGCTGGAGGAACCCTCGCAGGAAATGAACAAACTGGTGCTCGTTCCTGTCTGCAGTGAAACACAGAGAGGGACATATGATAGCAAGATACAAAGACAGACAGATAAACGACGTAAGATACATAGATAGAGATGTACAATGAAAAAGACAGACAGACAGACAGACAGATGCACAATACGCAAAAATAGACAGCTAGATGTTAGATATATAGACAGATCTGCTTATGTGTTTGTGTGGCCATTGTTACATTAATACACTCTTTATAGGATCACTAATTCAAAACCACTGACAGCCTATTTTTCAATAAAATGCAAAGCTCTGCTTGTTAAAACGTTAAAATGTTTTCAAATAAAGCAGAATTAAATGAACACATTAGGGCACAGATGCTAATAGAGGCCACCATAAAATATTTTAGCCATAAAACATAAATTATTGTGCCAAAACACCCGACTATAAAAATGTAATTTATTCAAACATCAGACAATATATTCTGACTGCCAACCAAACTGTTTAAATGGAAACAAACAGAGATAGACACAATGGCTCGGTTTGATAAACCTAGTGGACCGCAGTAGGCTATACTGCCTTATAAGATCACTGTAACAGAAACAGAAGACACATCAGTGATTTGGAGCTCCTAATAAATATACGTAATACTAATCATCTCTGGTTAAATGAAGAGAACAAAGGACCAGTTAATACTGATGTGGTCTGGAACTTCATTAAAAAAAATAATTAATCTAGTCTTTCCTAAAACACTGGGATCAGAAGGAAAAAGGAAGTTGTTGTCCTCAGAGCATCTTTATTTTCATATCATCTCTGCATTGAACTGCAATTGCCTCTCGCCTTATTTACAATACATGTGCGAATTGTTGGGCAGGGCTAAACAGGCAGTGATGTAGGATCGGTGGGTCTGGCTAAACAGGTAGTGACGTATGATTGGTGGGCGGGGCTAAACAGGCAGTGACGTAGGAGTGGTGGGTGGGGCTAAACAGGAAGTGACGTATGATTGGTGGGAGGGGCTAAACAGGCAGTGATGTAGAATCACACTATTACATTATTACATTAGAGTAGAGCATTCCACAAGCTGAAACTTTGGCTTCAATAAAAGCTGTTTTAAGACTTAATGACAAAGTTTTGAGTTCTGAAACTTACAAGATGTTTTTATAATACCATTTCCTCTTATATGTCACAAGATCAAGGGAATTTTGATTTCTCAGTTCAATGCCCCTTTAAAGGTCCTGCACAGAGTAATGACAAAGTATAAACAAAGTTCACTTCTTTTCCACTCCAGCCGCACTTATCTTCTCTTCCTCATCTTCTGAAAAAGCTCATTTGAAAATGACACTGAGGTGATGTGAAAGGGGGTAATGTAGCGACGGAGGGTTGGTATCAAGGTGTGCCGCTGGTTAATCTCTTTCCTGCTGCTGGTGAAAATGATCCTGCACTTACCCATAATTACCTTCTCCTTTCATGCACCCTATCGTAGAGGAGGGGCAATAAACTCTCTCTCTCTCACGCACACACACACCTGCGAGCGAGATGGAGGGTTTAAGAGCTTTGGCGTCAGTCTTCATCTGTTCGGGGTGTGTGAGAGACTCTCCTTCATTCTCAGCTGAGGTGACTCATCCATAACAATAATGGACACTGAACTACATTCACAATGGAAGATAAGTCCTGTGTATCTGTCAACTCACTAATAAAAGCACTTCCTGATGAAATACTGCATATTAACCGCTGGGATTTCTGGCTGGAAGCTCGTCAGAGATATTAGTGGTGTTGAGAGTCCCTGCCTGGCGTACTAGACTGCAAACTTCAGCTGCACAAGGTGGCATTTTTGCTAATGAACAGAAGCATTTATTGGCCAGGATGAATACAGTGATTCATAGTTTCAAAACTGCAACAAACAAATATGTGATGGCACAGTACAGCCTAGTTTGCATTTTCTCTATCCATCTGCTGCGGTCTAAATTATGAGAGGCACTTCCAGTTTGGGTGCAACAAATAATTTCAAATCAATTTAATTTACGATATAAACTATGAATAATTCCCCGGAATGAACTAAGATGCTTTAGATAGAAGGATCTTTAGGAGTTATTCATGGTTGAAAGTAATTTGTTAATGGCTTTACTCTTTAAAATTTCCATTTAATTGGTTCAGTGGTTGAAGGGTGAGGGAAATAATGTCACCACATTTTATCCAGTTTTTGACTATGCTTAATATTGCGTTCATAGAGCGAACCTTTTGTTACTCCAGTAAGTTACTCCCATAATTTGTGCAAAGCATTATGGGGCATAGGAAGCAGGTAAATAGGAAGTGAGACAGAATATTCTTGCATTGCTAGCTTTGATAATGAAGAAAATAAGGATGTTGTACTGGCCAAGGTTGAGGAGCTTATCGAAACATATTCAGTACGAGAGCAGGATGATTCTCTCTGGGGGAGAAGCAGAGGTGTGTGTTTCCTCGCTTTGGAAATTGCAAATTTTGAACTTGGTGACCAAACAGATGAGCACTTTCAATACCATTCAGAGGTCAGAAAAAGAGCCAAAAGATTTGAAAATGAGTGCCTGACATTAGCGGAGATGTATTTGCAGGAAATAAGCCGTACATGCTACTTTGCAAACTCGTGAAATGCCAAGTGAGCTCATCCTGCAAGTCACCCACAGAGATGGAGGGGGAACCATGCAAACCCACAGTACAGTTGTACATCTGCAAGACACCAGCTATTCTAAAGATTCCTGAAAAAAAAAAACATCCAAAAGCCTCAAAAGTGTGAGAAATAAGAGGAAAAGTTCTTGAGTTGCGGCGAACAAGAAAACGACTGACCGCACGACTGGAAATAGGTCAGACAGCACTTTCAGTTTGACACAGGAGCTGATGCATGTGTGATAATCGAGGAGACATTCACAGAGTCATCACTGAAGGAAGAGCAGCTCCAGCTGAGCCTTCGCTCAACGGCGCAGGAGGTTGTGAGGAGACCAGATCATTCGGGTACGAGTCCAGGCCAAGACCTGAAGAGGTTGAGTCTCAGTCAAGACTCAGATTAGAAGAGCATCTGAAAGATTCAGGCGGTGTAAGTATGCTTTCCTTTCTGGTGGACGAAGCCTGGTTTGCAACAGTGTAACACTTTGCTTTCTTCAAACTTAGAAACAAACTCTAAATAAACTTTCCATGATAAAAAAAAACTTTTGTGCATTGGAAAGGTTCCATGGATGTTAAATAAATAGTTCAACAAAAAAAAATAAAAGTCGCTCATCCTCAGGTCTTCCAAGATGTAGATGAGTTTGATTCTTCATCAGATTTGGGGAAATGTAGCATTCCATCATTTGTTCATCAATGGATGCTCTGCAGTGAATGGGTGCCGTCAGAATGAGAGTCCAAACAGCTGATAAAAACATCACAATAATCCACAAGTAACCCACAGCAATCCAGTCCATCAGTTAATGTCTAAACACACAGCTTTTCTCTTCTCCAGATGTTAACCGATGGACTGGAGTCATGTGGGTTACTTGTGGATTATCGTGATGTTTTTATCAGCTGTTTGGACTCTCATTCTGACGGCACCCATTCACTGCAGAGTATCCGTTTTTTGAGAGACTGATGCAATGCTAATTTCTCCAAATCTTATGACGGCACAAACTCAATTACATCGTGAATGGCCTGAGGTTGGGGACATTTTTAGCAAATGTTCCTTTTTTGGAAAACTATTTCTATAAAAGTTCTTCATAACACTAAAATAAAGAAGCTTTAATATGCCCCAGAGAGCACAGTAGCATAGTGTCATTAATGTGAGTCAGCACAGATCACAAAATGTATCAGAGCATCAGTGTCATAAAAATATGTTCTTGGACTAGAACTGGAGATGGACTTGAGACAGAGTCTGATCTGGAGTAGCACAACACTGCAATGCACTGCAGGAAAGGAGTCGAGCATCGAGAATCAAAAGATGCATCTCAGCAGAGTGGAACGTTGAAAACTGATCCAGTGAAAATCCTTTTAAAAGAGAGATTGAGCTCTATACCGTGAATGCAGCGCTTTTAAGACCCCTCCACTAACTCAGGTGGAAGCTGAACTCAAGCGTATGGAGCAAGAAGACACCCTTGATGAAGTAACAAGCCATGGTAATCACGTCCCGTGGAGATTAAGGCAGTAAAGAGGCTGGAATTCATTCTTCCCACCACAGAGATGTGATTGTTAAACTCTCTGCTGCTGGTTTATTTAGCTCCTTAGATCCGCCAACTGGGTTTTACTAGTCACCAGCTGACCACTTTAATCACTACAACGTTTAGTCACGTTTTAAATGATCTATCTTTCATATTGCAATGATTTCACATTCAATGTGTAAACAACAAAGACAGTATGTTTTCTCTTTGTATGACTGAAGGAGAGTATCAGTGATACTAATGTCTGTATAATTGCCAAAGGCTCCAGATGAAGCTGATGCAGTGCCGAGTGTGTTCCTCTCATGGGGTCGCGCTGAGATAACTACATACAGTACGCTGCTTCTCTCATCAATAATGCTGTAGAAAATGAAGCTCACGGGGTCGAACGCTCAATTAGACGGCGGACAGAATACACGGCGAGGGCGCCCAAGGTCACCGGAGGGTCTGAACACAAGTTATTGTAGTGAAAGGTTTGTTGGTCCTTGACAGAATTCACGACGGACAGCAAGGCCTTTATTTCACAGGACATTAAATTGAGTGTGCGGACGCGCTCCCACTGCAGCGGGACAAGGGCAGTGCTGCTGATCTCTAGAGAATTACCCTGCAGACCGCCGGAGAAAACAGTGATATATCTGTGTGAACTAGCAGCATTAGATTACCATTCTTCTCTCTCAGCATCCAGGACACTGAAAACACATGCACTCTTTTCTACTGATGCAAGTCAACCGTTTAACACGTGCAGTAAAAAATGATTTTTCAAAGTTGTAAATAAAGATTATTGGAGTGCATTTTATTGGAGTCATTCTACTTCAAAGTTTCATTTTATTTGAATGTTTTCATTGCTGTTCCTTTGCAATCACTGCTAATTTACTGGCAGTTTTCTGAGTGGAAATGTTTCAAACTAAAACCTACAACTACATTTTTTTCTTGAGAAAACAGAATCAAAACTAGTCATGTTGCTGTGCAAAAGTCAGAAAAAGTCCTGAAAAGGGAATTAACTCTTAGTTTATGTTACCGATTTACGCAATTTCATGTTTGGTGCAATTCATTATTTATGTAACAGAGTGATTTCAAAGTCAGAATATAACTTTTAGAAATGTTTGTGTATTTTTGGTTTGTGTATTATTTTATACCATTATTGTAAGATAATTTTTGAATTGATAAAATTAATTTGTTACAGTATATTTTATGCATCTGTTTGATAATTTTAAATACTTATGTAAATCACTTTGAATAACCACTGTGTATAAAAAGTGCTGTACTGTAAATAAACTTGTCTTGTCTATTTATTAGAAATTATTTATCAATACACCTCATTATTTTTATTTTCTTTATGAACATTTAGAAGTTTTTTGTTAATAAAACACTGGTTACTTGAAATCCAATATACTTCAATTTAAACAAATAAAGAAATAACCTGACCATTTTATTTCAGGTAGTAACGAAGGCAATGTTTTCTTATTTTCATTGTTTAATTGTATTTATTGAAATATCTACAACTAAGATTATATATTAAATACTTTATACTAAAAATAATTATTTATGTATTTTTATATTGCTGTTGTATTTTCTAAATAATATATATCTAACATATTTATTTAAAACACACACACACACAAAAAAAAAAAAACAGGATCTTAATGACACACAAACACAAACACAAACACACACACACACACACACAGGGGTGAAAATCTCATCTAAATGTTGGGGGGGCAATAAACATAACATTTCTCATGAGAAAGTTTTGAAGGGGACACCAATAAAACAGGCAAAATTGTACTTAAGGAAATGTGTAGAGAGAGGAAAGCCTTACTACCATTGCATGGAGACCATTCCATTATCCTTCTTCTCAAAGTTTCATTCTGGTTCTAAAATGGCCAAAGCTGACTAAAATGACCAAAACATTCTTCATTTTTTTTTCAATGTTTTTAAAGTTGTTTACACAATCAAGCCACCAAATTACAATGGAATTTGAACTTAACTTCAACTTTTATTTATTTATATAGCACATTTAATAGCAATGTTGTTGCTTCACAGTTATAATTCAAACATGCATACATAAAAACATTTGCCATGCCTAGCAAAATGAAAACATACACACTCTTAGACATACACCCTCACACAACTGTATAGTGAGATCGGACTTGAAAAACTAAAAATAATAATTTATAATATCAATGACTGATTTGTTCAAAAAGTGGATTCACTCAGTGTTCACTCAGTGTGCTCAGTGTTTCTCAAAATTAGTGCTGTTACTGCTGTAGCTTAGTTTTCAACTTTTTTTTTCGTTGGTGAAATAGTGCTAAAACAGGCATTATGGTGCCTAAAATGCACTTAATATTAACTTCTTGTTTATTCAATTTTTATAAAAATCTAAATTACATTTGTTATGCTAATTTCTGGAGAACAACTGCACTCTTATTATAAAATTATATTAGATTAACTATATTAAAAATGAAATAAACCGACCAGTGGCGGCTCGTGAATTTTAAAATAGAGGAGGCAAACTAACTGTATTGGTCTGGGGATCCCTGCCGATTGTTATTATTATTATTTGCTTTAAAATGGCTTTTTGGTGGCTTTTAGTCAGTAAAGAAAATATTCAATATCGCTACTCATTATAAATACTTGGTAAATTATCAGCCCAGCCTCTCCGGGAGACGTTCAAATCATAAGACTGTATAAAAACAGGTTCAAACTAATAGCATCTAATTTATGTCTCTATGATAGTTGGTTGATATACCGGAAAGGGAGGCTAGCCTCCTCTATGATGTTACTTTTCTCAGCACTCCTCAGCGCTGAAAGTGAATACTCGATGCTGATTGGTTCCCCTGGCCTCCCCCTCCCCTTCTCTTTCACTTAGCGGTGTAATTACATCAGCGGATTCGGCACATTCGCGATAGAAAAGCGGAGCTTTCATGTAATGGTATTAAAACTTTGAAATTACAAACAAAAATATATACAGTATTGTTCAAAATAATAGCAGTACAATGTGACTAACCAGAATAATCAAGGTTTTTAGTATATTTTTTATTGCTACGTGGCAAACAAGTTACCAGTAGGTTCAGTAGATTGTCAGAAAACAAACAAGACCCAGCATTCATGATATGCACGCTCTTAAGGCTGTGCAATTGGGCAATTAGTTGAAAGGGGTGTGTTCAAAAAAATAGCAGTGTCTACCTTTGACTGTACAAACTCAAAACTATTTTGTACAAACATTTTTTTTTTCCTGGGATTTAGCAATCCTGTGAATCACTAAACTAATATTTAGTTGTATGACCACAGTTTTTTAAAACTGCTTGACATCTGGGTGGCATGGACTCAACCAACTTGTGGCACCTCTCAGCTGTTATTCCACTCCATGATTCTTTAACAACATTCCACAATTCATTCACATTTCTTGGTTTTGCTTTAGAAACAGCATTTTTGATATCACCCCACAAGTTCTCAATTGGATTAAGGTCTGGAGATTGGGCTGGCCACTCCATAACATTAATTTTGTTGGTTTGGAACCAAGACTTTGCCCGTTTACTAGTGTGTTTTGGGTCATTGTCTTGTTGAAACAACCATTTCAAGGGCATGTCCTCTTCAGCATAGGGCAACATGACCTCTTCAAGTATTTTAACATATGCAAACTGATCCATGATCCCTGGTATGCGATAAATAGGCCCAACACCATAGTAGGAGAAACATGCCCATATCATGATGCTTGCACCTCCATGCTTCACTGTCTTCACTGTGTACTGTGGCTTGAATTCAGAGTTTGGGGGTCGTCTCACAAACTGCCTGTGGCCCTTGGACCCAAAAAGAACAATTTTACTCTCATCAGTCCACAAAATGTTCCTCCATTTCTCTTTAGGCCAGTTGATGTGTTCTTTGGCAAATTGTAACCTCTTCTGCACATGCCTTTTTTAACAGAGGGACTTTGCGGGGGATTCTTGAAAATAGATTAGCTTCACACAGACGTCTTCTAACTGTCACAGTACTTACAGGTAACTCCAGACTGTCTTTGATCATCCTGGAGGTGATCATTGGCTGAGCCTTTGCCATTCTGGTTATTCTTCTATCCATTTTGATGGTTGTCTTCCGTTTTCTTCCACGTCTCTCTGGTTTTGCTCTCCATTTTAAGGCATTGGAGATCATTTTAGCTGAACAGCCTATCATTTTTTGCACCTCTTTATAGGTTTTCCCCTCTCGAATCAACTTTTTAATCAAAGTACGCTGTTCTTCTGAACAATGTCTTGAACGACCCATTTTCCTCAGCTTTCAAATGCATGTTCAACAAGTGTTGGCTTCATCCTTAAATAGGGGCCACCTGATTCACACCTGTTTCTTCACAAAATTGATGACCTCAGTGATTGAATGCCACACTGCTATTTTTTTGAACACACCCCTTTCAACTAATTCAACTAATTGCCCAATTGCACAGCCTTAAGAGCGTGCATATCATGAATGCTGGGTCTCATTTGTTTTCTGAGAATCTACTGAACTTACTGGTAACTTGTTTGCCACGTAGCAATAAAAAAATATACGAAAAACCTTGATTATTCTGGTTAGTCACATTGTACTGCTATTATTTTGAACAATACTGTACATTCTGAGACATGAACTGAAATTAATTTTATTAACATTAAATCTTCCTCATTTTCACCTCAAAATTTGGGGGATACTGTGCCTCACCGGACGAGCCGCCACTGAAACCGACTAAATCATAGTGAACGCAGGAAAATCTAAATGCGCACCCGCACTAATCTAATCTAACGTACACGACTTGTATATGCGTACACTATGGGTGTGTGTAAAATGTTATTAAACAAGCTAGGTAAACGCCTGTATAAAACAAGGGTAAACGTTATAATCGCTAACAGTGCAGACTACATCAGTGACAAAAGTAAATTAGTACACAATAATATTTTTGGGACACGATTTATTAATGACTCAGCATCATCTATATTAAAGAGAAAATAATCAAGTCATCTGATGAATAATGTGAATCAAGTAAGCTTGACTTATGGGGTTCCACAACTACTGACACACATTGTTTTCTCGCAACGGAATGTGTGTGTGTGTGTGTGTCGGTGTGTGTCGGTGGTGGTGATGTAAAAGGGGAGCAGGCAGTGGACCAAAGCAATGTGAGGCAAAGCAGGGGGAACTAGAGATGTTCAAAACTTTTTTTTGTTGTTTCTCCGTTTGCACTTGTATTGTTTTACTACTTACGCAATTAGTTTAAATATATATCATTATATTATTTACAATACACATATTTAGTTATATTTTAGGGGGGACAACCCTCAGATGGGGGGGGGGGGGGGGGGGTCCGGAGCTCCCCGCGATTTCCGCCTATGCACACACACACACACACACACACACACACAAGCAACAACAGCTTTAGACTTAGACTTAAGCTTAGATTCAGATTTGAGATCAGACTCAGTTTAAACCCTCAATCCTCTGCACTTTAACACCGTCACACATGACATTTCAGTCTAAAGCGCTCCTGTTTTTGCAAGCGGGTGATTCTCACAAAATCGTAGTTTCAAAGATTTCATATATGACAGCTTGCGCTGACATCTGCAGAGTAATGATCAGGGGAGGCATTTAAAAAAACTGTTTTCACATTAAATGTGCAAAAATAAAATAATTGTACACGTATTCCTGCAATTAAGAATACATGTCATGGATAAATGTGTGCAAGTCTTGAGACCTGATCTCAGTTTATGAATTATTTAGAGATTTAGTCAAACTAAAAATTAATCAGACAACATATATCATTTTTCTTTTTTTAGTAATGGGTGCAGGGCACTAAAGTTAATTTATGTAAGTGAGAATAGCAAAATAAAGTAAACTGTGATATATTATACCCAACAATTCTTCATACAGTGGACTATCAGTAAAATCTGGGACCAATAATGATTCAGACACTTTGACCTGAGCTTGTTTTGCCGAAGTGTTTTTCTTTAATTGCTAAAGTGACCTTTTCCTCCACAGACTGAACAACATGAAGCATTGCTTGGTAATTGGTTGAGCTAAATTGGTTTTATTTAATTGTGTTCTTACATTTAAGAGCTGACAGCTGTTCAGCTGAATTCACTGCATACCTTTCAATCAAAGTTATCTGATATTATCAAGATCAGTTTGTTCTTACAGTTTAACTTTGAGTTCTTGTCATATGTTATTTCCGTTTTCTAAACTATAGTGAAAAAAAAAAACTGTGATAATATAAGAAATGTTCTAAGATTCTGAAATAAAATTGTCACACTGTCACAGACGCTCAGCTGTTTTACACCAAAAATACCTTCATACTCTGGCCTTCTTGATTAATTTAGGAGCCAAAGCAAAGTTTTAACACATTTTAAACATATATGTGACCATTGATTACTAAACCAGTCATAATTGTCATTTTTTGGAAATTGGTATTTATACATCATCTGAAAGCTCAATAAATAATGTTTCCATTGATGTATGGTTTGTTAGGAGGAAAATATTTGGCCTAGGTACAACTATTTGAAAATCTGGAATCTGAGAGTAAAAAAAAAAATATATATATATATATATAAATAAATATTGAGAAAATCATTGATAAAGTTCTTGCATATCATTAATCATTTATTTAAGTGTTTTTAAGCATAAAATAAAAATCTATAATTCTGACCTATGCAATGTATTTTTGGCTAATGCTACTGATATACCCCAGAGACTCAAGAATGCTTTTGTGCTCAAGAGTCACATATATTCTTCAACTGCATATAAAGGCATAAAGTTTTCCATTCTTTGAATTCTGAGAAATTCTGGGTAAAGCTGAAGTGTCTCTAAGTGGTTTTATAAATATCCCCTCAGGTCCGTGTGAATAAAACAAGCCATTGGCTGCTTTTGTATTTTATTTATTGAATTCTACATTCTTTTTCTTGTCAAATGCATTTCTTTTGTCTGCACACTGAGCTCGCTCACAGAAAAGCCTTGATCTCAGCGGGCCTGAACCTCTCAAAATAAACGCAGAATAAATGAAATGCATCAGAGGATGACAAATCACCGCCTTCACCCTCCTGCACAACTACATCATGACGCTTCCCAAAGATGCTCCCGACCAATGACTGTAATCAAATCAGCTCTCCTCCAAACTAGACGAGGTTACATTAGACTGAGAAAAACAAAGAACAAACCACACAGCAAACAGCAAACACAAACTCCTAAACACTCTGCCTGATTCATTTATATACATGTGTATTCATATTATATGATAATGTTTTGGTTTTAGTATAGTTTTAGTATATACAGTATTGTTCAAAATAATAGCAGTACAATGTGACTAACCAGAATAATCAAGGTTTTTAGTATATTTTTTATTGCTACGTGGCAAACAAGTTACCAGTAGGTTCAGTAGATTGTCAGAAAACAAACAAGACCCAGCATTCATGATATGCACGCTCTTAAGGCTGTGCAATTGGGCAATAAGTTGAAAGGGGTGTGTTCAAAAAAATAGCAGTGTCTACCTTTGACTGTACAAACTTAAAACTATTTTGTACAAACATTTTTTTTTCTGGGATTTAGCAATCCTGTGAATCACTAAACTAATATTTAGTTGTATGACCACAGTTTTTTAAAACTGCTTGACATCTGTGTGGCATGGAGTCAACCAACTTGTGGCACCTCTCAGCTGTTATTCCACTCCATGATTCTTTAACAACATTCCACAATTCATTCACATTTCTTGGTTTTGCTTCAGAAACAGCATTTTTGATATCACCCCACAAGTTCTCAATTGGATTAAGGTCTGGAGATTGGGCTGGCCACTCCATAACATAAATTTTGTTGGTTTGGAACCAAGACTTTGCCCGTTTACTAGTGTGTTTTGGGTCATTGACTTGTTGAAACAACCATTTCAAGGGCATGTCCTCTTCAGCATAGGGCAACATGACCTCTTCAAGTATTTTAACATATGCAAACTGATCCATGATCCCTGGTATGCGATAAATAGGCCCAACACCATAGTAGGAGAAACATGCCCATATCATGATGCTTGCACCTCCATGCTTCACTGTCTTCACTGTGTACTGTGGCTTGAATTCAGAGTTTGGGGGTCGTCTCACAAACTGCCTGTGGCCCTTGGACCCAAAAAGAACAATTTTACTCTCATCAGTCCACAAAATGTTCCTCCATTTCTCTTTAGGCCAGTTGATGTGTTCTTTGGCAAATTGTAACCTCTTCTGCACATGCCTTTTTTTTAACAGAGGGACTTTGCGGGGGATTCTTGAAAATAGATTAGCTTCACACAGACGTCTTCTAACTGTCACAGTACTTACAGGTAACTCCAGACTGTCTTTGATCATCCTGGAGGTGATCATTGGCTGAGCCTTTGCCATTCTGGTTATTCTTCTATCCATTTTGATGGTTGTCTTCCATTTTCTTCCACGTCTCTCTGGTTTTGCTCTCCATTTTAAGGCATTGGAGATCATTTTAGCTGAACAGCCTATCATTTTTTGCACCTCTTTATAGGTTTTCCCCTCTCTAATCAACTTTTTATTCAAAGTACGCTGTTCTTCTGAACAATGTCTTGAACGACCCATTTTCCTCAGCTTTCAAATGCATGTTCAACAAGTGTTGGCTTCATCCTTAAATAGGGGCCACCTGATTCACTCCTGTTTCTTCACAAAATTGATGACCTCAGTGATTGAATGCCACACTGCTATTTTTTTGAACACACCCCTTTCAACTAATTCAACTAATTGGCCAATTGCACAGCCTTAAGAGCGTGCATATCATGAATGCTGGGTCTCATTTGTTTTCTGAGAATCTACTGAACTTACTGGTAACTTGTTTGCCACGTAGCAATAAAAAAATATACGAAAAACCTTGATTATTCTGGTTAGTCACATTGTACTGCTATTATTTTGAACAATACTGTATATATATATATATATATATATATATATATATATATATATATATTAATGCTTTGAAATTTGTATTTGTTTTCAAAAATCTTTTTTTTTTTTAGCAACTTCAGTACCTCAACAAACTTATTTACTTTTTTTTTCTTCTGTAAGTTTATATTTTTCATCTAATATTATTTTTTTCTTTGCAGGTTAATTAAAATGATACAAATTTATGACTAACCTAATACTACTACTACTTCTACTACTAATAATAGCAACAAACAACAAAAAAACAAACAAAAAAACAAACTACCACACAGAAAACATTTTTAAATAACATTTTAAAAACACAAAGTAGCAATCCCAAATAATAATACAAATAATAATTAGTATTATAATTTGCAGCTTTGCAACACAGCAAATCACTAAATAAGCATCACACAAAAAATGTTGCTCAAAATCCTATTATTCTAAATGTGAAATATGCAAAGGTTGGTAACCTTGATCTGTAACAAAGTAAACAAAATAGCTGGTTGTTTTTGTTGTTGTTGTTTTGGAAAACAAGGGCCTCATTTCAAATCGTTATACCATTTCAACTTGACATAAATGAGTGATAGCAGATGACAATCACAACTCGTTCCCAGTGTCTGAACACATGACTGCTCGACTGTTCATCACTGTTCATCTGAGAATTAAAGAAACACAATCGCTCTGATTCCTGACACATGACTTCTAGCGTACACGCATCCAATGATACACCAGAGGAGCGTTCTGCAGATTTACTGAAAGATCAGCAGCGCAGCCAAATCTCAGGACGCAGTTAAACTCCCCATTATGTACAGCGCTATCTGTATTTCATAACACATCTGTTTGCTCTCCCACCAGAGAGACGTCAATGGGTTCAATCCCAACATGGCCGAATCAGAGAGAAAACACAATCCCATTAGCATGCCAACAGGGCCGAGAAGCCATCCACACAGAGCCGAGCACAATGCGGCATGGTTCGTGTGATTCTCGGTGTCAGAACAACAGAAAGCGCTCAGGGAGAAACAGCCAATCCTATTTATTGCCGTTTCAAAGAGAAGGTAATTAACGGAACGGCCCAACAGAGCCGCTAATTAACTCTGTCCTCCTGATATTCAGCGTTCTGTTCAAACACACGAGACGCCGTAAACAAACAAACAACATCAAACGCTCACCTCCTGCTCACTTAACTAGTCACTTAACTAGTCACTAGTCAGTTAACTAGTGTTTAACATCTCACAGTGGGAGATAACACTGAACAACCACTTTGATTATAGTCCTCACATAAAACTATAACCACTTTAAACTAACAACTATCTTTTGTGAAAAAGTAAACCACTTAAGCATGCTTTTAAAATGAGTACTTATTACAGAAATATACTTTTAAAGAACATACAGTTACACTTTATTTTAAGGGGTCCTTAAGTACATGTTTTAGGATTGCTTGCATGTAATTCATTTATTATTATTATAATAGTAAGTACATGTAACGTGTAACAAGGAAACCTTAAAATAAAGTGTTACTGAATATACTTTAAATGTATGGGTTAGTTCGTCCAAAAATGAAAATCATGTCATTAATAACTCACCCTTATGCTGTTACAAACATGTAAGACCTCCTTTTATCTTCAGAACACAGTTTAAGATATTTTAGATTTAGTCAGAGAGCTCTCAGTCCCTCCATTGAAACTGTGTATGGTCTACTGTCCATGTCCGGAAAGGTAAGAAAAACATCTTCAAAGTAGTCCATGTGACATCAGAGGGTCCGTTAGAAAATTTTGAAGCATCGAAAATACATTTTGGTCCAAAAATAGCAAAAACGACGACTTTATTCAGGATTGTCTTCTCTTCCATGTCTGTTGTGAGAGAGTTCAAAACAAAGCAGTTTGTGATATCCGGTTCGCGAACGAATCATTTGATGTAACTGGATCTTCTTGAACCAGTTCACCAAATCGAACTGATTCGTTTGAAATGGTTCGCACCTCCAATATGCATTCATCCACAAATGACTTAAGCTGTTAACTTTTTTTTTAATGTGGCTGACACTCCCTCTGAGTTAAAACAAACCAATATCCCGGAGTAATTAATTTACTCAAACATTACACTGACTGAACTGCTGTGATGAACACTGAGCCGAGCCAGATAACGAACAATAGACTGACTCATTCACGAGTGAAGAACCAGTTGCATTGGAACGACATAATTACATAATTTTCATTTTTGGGTGAACTAACCCTTTAAGTGCAAACCAAATGTCATTTTTTTCCAGATGCTTAATTGCATGTTAATTTAATCAAATCAAATGCATTATTGTTTGAATATATATTAAACGCAAATAGCTGAGCTTCAATGATAATTAGGACTTAAGTGCACACTTCAGTAAACTTTTAAAAAAGTGCAGTATGTAATGATGTCAAATTAAAAGTTTTACTTTAAAGTATATTTTAAATCATTGTTTTAATAATCTTTTGTCATGTTTTAAAAAAGTATACTTATTTTTATGTAGGACCTAAGTACATCTTTATAGGTAATGCCATAATTACTTAAGTAATTACTTATTAAGTGTACTGGTGAATGTACTGACAACAATTTATGACAAACTAAAATCTACTTATGCATAAGCTAAACTAACCCTAATGTCATTACTATTTAAACATGAATACATTTTATTTACTCACATTCTTATTTATATATTTATAATGATAAAGTTGCAATTTAGAATATTTAAAATCTATTAACTTTAAATGTAATATTGAGTAACAAACTACAGTTAAAATGATAATTAAGTGCTTTACATGTGCTTTAGTATGTTAGTCAACACATCACGTACTTCATTAAAACACGACAAAAGACAACAATTACTTAAAATGTACTTTAAAGTAAATCTTTTAATTTGACAATAGTACAAAGGCCACTTTTAAAAGTGTACTTAAGTGTATTTAGAGAGAGGTGCTTTCATGTCTAACACACTTAAGTGACCTTTTATATGTAGTGTACCTTAAGTACACTCGAAGTGCACATTCAATACAATTAAGAAACTTTTTTTTTTCTTTTTCAAAAGTGATTAACTAATAATAGCACAATCTGCTTGAATAATATGAATGTCACTGTTCAGTTTCTCTTATAAACATGGCACACAATGAGAGACTGGTCTGATTTAAACTGTGATACATGATTCAACAGCAAGAAAAATACAGGGACAAAAAAAAAAAAAAAAAAAAATGCATCCATGTTCCAAGGCAAAATCCATAGATGACAAAAAAGAACAAAAAGATTCATCTCCCATTTGCCAAAAAAATAAATAATTAAATAAAAGAAATTCTTGATAATCTCCAAGACTTTGGGGCAAATATTCTGTGGACTGATGAGACAAGCTGGACATTTTGGAAGGTATATCCCCCATTATATCTGGCTTAAAACCAACACATCATTCATAAAAAAGACCATCATAGCGACAGTCAAACATGGTGATGGTAATGTGATGGTCTGGGGCTTCAGGACCTGGGAGACTTGCCATAACTGATGGAAGCATGAATTCTGCACTCTATCAGAAGTAGCTGAATATCTTCTACCTGAAGAAGAATATCTGTCTGTCAGTTTGTGACCTCAGGCTCAAGCACACTTAAGCTCTGCAGCAGGACAATGATCCCAGACACACCAGCAAGTCCACTCTGGATGGCTCAAGAAATACTAAATTAAAGTTTTGGAGTGGCCAAGTGCGGACTTACATCTGATTCAGATGCTGTGGCATGACCTTAAACAGTGCATTCATGCTCGAAAACCCAGAATTCCTCCACAGCTATGTGAACGACTCATTGCCAGTTATCACAAATGCTTGATTGCAGTCGATGCTGGATAGTGTGGCACAAGCAGTTATTAGATTTAGGGGGCAATTATTTTTCACATAGTGCCAGGCAGGTTTGGACAGCTTTTTTCCCCCTTAATAAATGAAATCATTATTTCAAAACTGCATTTTGTATTTACTTGGGATATTTTGGTGAAATAATAAAATGAGTTTGAACTGAATCTTTCAAGTGTGACAATAATACAAAAAAAAAACAAAAAAAATAAAAAAAAAAACAGGAAGGGGGCAAACACTTTTACACACCTCTATATAAACTGTGATACTTTTAATTTTCCAAAATTCTTCAAAATTAGAAAGTTCAAAAGAGCAGAATTTGTTTTAAATATAAATAATTCATAACATTACAAACAGTGCTGGGGGTAACTACAAGTTACATAATCAGATTACTTTCCATAACAAAATCATTAAGTAAACTTTTGAACATGCATTTGGTTCATTTTATTATGTATAATTTATGCATTTATGCTGCCCTTTTTTTCTGGACCAGAAGACATAATAAAAATATATTATGAAAACACATTGCTGCTGCAGACTCATGAGATACGCTTGAGCGAACATTTGTCCATCTCATAACTGAATATCAGTGTGTAATGTCATTAATTAATGCATGCATTTGGAGTTCCCGGCGTGTCTGTGTAATATAAGTCCATCTGTGTTTGCATCTGTTGGCCCGCCGGCTAAAGCCACTAATGCTAAACCTTGGAAAGGTGAAATGGTTTTAGGTGTGTGATCAGGACAGCACCGTCCTAATGCAAACACAAAGCGTAAACTGTGTTTCAGTCTCACTTAACGAGCATAACAGACATAAAGCCTGTTCGTTCAGAACAGAGGCGACAGCTGCTGTTAATGCTAAATGAGACGGTATATTACTCTCCAGCAAACTTCCATCAGGATTTATTGATATGGTCACTTGCATGCAAACAGTGTAATGGACTGAGAAGCGTGGCGAACAGAGCGCAACAGTGCAGCCCTCTGTTTCAGTGCCCTTGGATCCTGAAGGGTTTTACATTCATTTTCTCCAAATACAGAAGCACAAAGATCTAAACCTTGAACTCGCAGATTAATTGTACAACAGTAAAATACATAACTACTGACTTAAATGGCATAAATTTAAACTTGCATAAAGCAAAGTAAAATGTTTATTGCATAAAGCTAGCTAGAGAGATCACAGAAATATGATTATATTACTTGCATATGTACAGTTACAATGATTTGCAACAAAGTATTTGAACAAGAAAATATGAGAAATGATCCAAGACTGCTTCAGTTGTATAAAAAAAAAAAAAAAAAAAAAATGGGGCATTGAAAACGACTTAAATGAATCCAAAACAAGGGTATAAACTCTTGACTCTGGTTACAAAATGCATTTACTTCAGTAATCCTAATTGATTGTCTGTTTTCAAAATGTTCCAGAACTCACTGAAAACTATTTGGTGCAGAAATTATTTTTCATTCATGAAATGAGAGATAATTTATCGTGCATGCTTTTATAATTTCTGTTTATGCATCGTGGCACAGCACATGTGCTTTTTGAAAATACTCTACTATGATTTAATGTATTATGACAATTCTGCTGAAAGTGTCCTCACCCTCAGACCACCAAGATGCAGATTAGTTTGTTTTTGCAGCATTACATCAGTTAAACAGCTGATAAAAACATCACAATAACCATCAGATAACATCTGGAGAAGACAAAACATGGGTGTTAGAAAGAAACAAATCTATCTTTAAGGTGTTTTTAACTTCAAACCATTGTTTCAGTCCATAATCCACAATAACACAATCAGATGGACTTCTTCACTCAGAAAACAATATTATGGATTATGGACTCATATTTTAGTATCGGTTTGAAGTTAAAAATATCTTGATGGATTTATTTCAGCGTTTCTCTTCTCCAAGATATTACCTGATGGACTGGAGAGCTGTGGATTACTTGTGAATTACTGTGATGTTTTTATCAGCAGTTTGGACTCTCATTCTGACGGCACCCATTCACTGCAGATCATGGGTGAACTATTCTTTTTTTTTTCAGATTCAGATGTCAAATATAAGTTTGGACATCTGCAGAAACTGAGGTTGCATTAAGATGAGTTCAGAGGACGAGATGTGGAGCAAAGCATCTAGACATCAACCGAGCACAAGCACAGGAGCGAATGCACTTCTTGAGCAGACTGTGGTCCTGTAATATGTGCCGCAGGATGCTTCAGACGTCGTCACACGTCGGCTCTTCTCTCTTCTCGTGGATGTAAACAGATGATGACTGGCAGTGATCTGAACCCACTGGAGACTGAGCTGCTGCGTTACACACTGCTCTGTTCTTCTGTGTCCATGGTTACAGCAATTAGTGCATTTGTCTCCAGAATTATTTTCATTGGGATTATGACAAAACACTTTTTTATGTTGACTTTTACAGCCTCCGAGCTCATGTTAGCTCTGCCTTGAAATATTTAAACAAGCTTAATTTCTCTATGGTGAAACGAATGGGATTTTCACTTCCATAACCTGAATACATGATTGATAAAAACAATAATGAAAAAAATAAAAAATAAATCCAGGATGAATTAAATTGATTAAAAATGATCGTAAATACATTAATAATGTTGCATAAGTTTTATATTTCAAATAAATGCTAATCCTTTGAACTTTCTTTTCTACATTTACATTTATTCATTTAGCTGACGCTTTAAAGCGACTTACAATTGCTATATATGTCAGAGGTCACACGCCTCTGGAGCAACTAGGGGTTAAGTGTCTTGCTCAGGGACACATTGGTGCCTCACAGTGGATTCGAACCAGGGTCTCTCACACCAAAAGGCATGCGTCTTATCCACTGTGCCAACACCACCACCATAATTCTTTTCTTCAAAGAATTATGAAAAATTTAATGGATCACAGTTTCCACCAATCTGTTTTCAACATTGATCATAATCAGAAATGTTTCTGGAGCAGTAAATCATCATATTATTCTGATTTCTGAAGATCATGTGACACTGAAGACTGGAGGAATGATGCTGAAAATACAGCTGCACATCACTGATATAAATAACACTTTACAGTGTGTCCATATGCAAAACTGATTATTTAATTGATAACATATTTCACAGTATTACAGTTTTTTTACTGTAATTTTAATCCAATAAATACAGCTTTGGTGAGCAGAAGAGAATCATATATAAAACAACAACTAAAAAAACATTTAATGAATTGCTTGCCTCAGGATGTCAAACTACATGAAGTATATGATGTTTGATTTTCTAATATATAAGTGTTTTTTTTTTTTTTTTTTTTTACCTGTTATCAAACTTCCTATGTCTATATGTGTAATTGAATTATTACCTAGCAATAAGTATTAAATACAATAAATACAATTAATGAATATAATAAGATTAATACAAAAAAATATTAAATGATCCCCTAATATTATTAATGATCCATATTTTAAAAATGTATGCATTTTTGTAATTAATATATTATTATTATTATTATTATTATTATTGTTATTATTATTATTATTATTATTATTATTATTATTATTATTATTATTATTATTATTATAAAACATTGGTAAGAGTGTAAATTGAAGATGATGACAGTATTTTCTGAGCAGGTCTGGGCTGAGTTTACCGATAACGAGTAATTTTTCCCAAAATTGCACGTAAATCAATCGCATGTAGCTGTGCTTCAAGCGTCACTTAGGAGTCGCTGTCCGTTTGTCAAGTGCTGAAATGTCATCTTATAGAATGACTCTTAATTGTAGTGCACAATCGTTTATTGATGTTAACCTAATAATGCGTTCATGAGACAACTTGGATAGAATAACTATAATACAATACAATATTACATTATATTATAGTGTATAATATTATACTTTACATAATAATATGTAATATACTTTATATACAGTAGAGAGAGAGAGAGAGAGAGAGAGAGAGAGAGAGAGAGTGCAGGTATTTCCGGGTCTAACACATAGCTGGTTTATAAGTCATTGACATATTTTCCCCCCAGTCTTTGAAGCATTTCCTACATTACTTCTTTTATTCTTTTTTTTTTTTTTTGCTCAGGCTTAACGATTACTCCAGAACACTCATAGATCTACGATGATTTTCAAGTGCTACTTAAGTTATGATGCTTTTGGGAAACAGACCGTAATATTAAGATCAGTCGTACGATCGTTTTTACGAACTTCTTAGGCTTACAAAGCTTTTGGGAAACTCAGCCCTGGTTGGTGAGTTGATGTGTCTGTTTATTCATCATATTTAACAGCTCTCACAAGACACAACATGGGATTTGTGCCTCAAGGGACACACTATTACATCTTAATCCTGCAAAATGCTTTGCACAAGAATGATAACCCAGAGAGACAGAGAGCACATGAGCGGTCACCTCGAGCCGGTTCAGACCCAGCGCTGATGGAAGCTGAATCAAAAGGAAAAAATCCCATTTTAGTATCGCTGATTTCTTCTGAGCTTAATTGTGTCTTACATGGGTTCTGAAGATTAAGACTGTATTGCTGAAGTGAAGCCAAGTACAGTCAAATCTATAAAGATCATTAGATTTCCAGAGTTTATTCTCAGAGCCCGGGATGTCAGGCAGTTAATACAAGCCATTCACTGGCCATCTCTGGGTCTATCACTGTGACCTTCACACACTCAGTGACACAACTCTAGAAGAAAGAAGAGGTTCAGACGTGTGTGTGTGTGTGTGTGTAAACAAATGTGTGTCTATATATATATATATATATATATATATATATATATATATATATATATATATATATATACTGCCCTTTATACTATTGGAACAGTAAAGACACAATTGCTTTTTCTGCTGTGGAGTCAAGACATTTGGAGATATGATAAAAAATGAATATGCAACAAAACTACAGAATGTCACATTGTCCTGATCCAATATGAAATACTTTCTAATGCATTTGGTGGCATTTCTTGAATATTGCTAGCCAAGATGATTTTGGACACGTCCAAATTAATTCTGCTACTGCCATCATACATGAAGTCATCATTAAAATGAAGAGGTCATGTTCCACAGACATCCATGCATGCCCATGCCATGACACCACCTCCACAGATGATCTTGTATGCTTAGGATAATTTCAGTTCTCTTTTTTCTCCACACTTTTGCTTTCCAATTACTTAGATAAAGGTTAATCTTTGTCTCATCGGTCCATCAACCAGAACTCTACAGGCTCAAGTTTGTGAAGAATCTTTCTATTTTTAGTGCTGATCAGAGGATTGCATCTAAGTTGTTGTTCTGTGTCTCATTCTCCTGCGGACTGTAGATTGACAGAGCATCACCCCAGCTTTCTGGGGCTTGTTAGTGATTTTACAGTCATGAAGTCATGTTATTTTCACAGTTTTTATGATTTGTCTCTCATCAACTACTGTTGTTTTTCTCAGTCGATCAGGTCATTGTTGGTTGCTGATGTCGCCATTAGTTTCCAAACTCTAGATTTCTCCATGCCCTTTGTTTTTCGTTCAGTTCTAATTGACTTCATCTTTTCTTTTAGCATCCAAATTGTTTGCTTTTCTTTCAGAGTGGGCTTCCTCGTCTTCATCCTGGTTTGTGTGCGTCATTATCGAATTCAAACTTGTCTGATGAAGGACTGATGAAGGTCTTCATACTGTAGAGCGTGTAGTGTACTGAGCTCAGAGAACACATAACACAGTTCCTTCACATCACTGTCCCTGTCAGACCCACAGACCCACGCTGCTCCCTCGAGGACGCTCCATTCAGTTCACTTCTCGCTGCAGAGCTTGGGCTAATGGTTTTATTCTGTAAGAGCAGCCGAGAGCTTTGTGTGCAGCACACTCCTCGCTCTTGAAGACATGTACGAGACACAGAGCTGAGGAGCAACTTCACAGTATATTCACTGATGAGAGAAACACGTCTGCGTGCAGAAGAAACACTTCACTCACAGCTATTGTATCATTCTTGCATCTGAAAGTTTACGCAACTATATGAATGTATTTTTTTTACAGTTTATTTTTGTATATTTATGGTGTTACAATAATTATTATTATCATTATTATTATCTATTTCTTGTTTTTGAGCGATTATGATTTATAAAATCAAGGAATTTAATTAAATAGAATTTATTCTAATTAGGTTAATATTGCTAATTTTCAGATTTTATGTTCTTATAAATGTAACAAATAACAGTGATATTTTTTAAAACATAAATTCTCATCAATACTGTACACACACACACACACACATACATATTTCTGAGCAGCTATGAAACTGTATGAAACTTTTGCCTATTTTAATAACTTCTATTGACTCATATTGTTGTTTATTTATTTATTTGTATTTATTTTTATACTTACATTTTATGATGCTTTATTTGACATTTATTTTCAACAAATGCTCTTTTTGATGTGAGTAAAGATGTTGATCTATTAGATGTCAAAAGCAAATTCCATGAACATTTTACATCATTTGAGTATTTATTTTAATGATGTTTCTATTACTATTTAAAGACAAAATTGTAATTATGTTGTTTACATACTTGTACAGCTTTCATTAATCTTAATTTTACAAATGGAGGTTTGTTACTATTTCATATCAACATTCATGCTTAAAGATGACCATGTTTAATTATCTACACAAAGCATTGAAATGACATACATATTGATATTGTATGTATACTCTCACACTTCATTTGCTTCTATTTTAGAACACGTCATGATTATCAAATGTATTAATTCACTAGACCTTAAGCTGCAGTCTAAAACTGTTTATTTAAACACCAAATGGGAAAAAAAAATTGCTTCAAACTTGAACAGTGACAGAGATGAGTTTATCGTTCGGTGTTACTATATTTAAGCCATAGAAAGGCAAATGTTTTGCTGAAAAATGCAGAGCACATTATTTTACAGCCTAGGGTAAAGCCATTATGTACATTAACAATGATTTGGGATAAATATAATGTAATTTAATAGGAAACTGTGAATAGTGCTCCGTGGTGCTGCATGATTTTCTGGCGGCTGCATTTGAATCTAAAGTTTCCCGCACGTGCCAGAACAAGTGATGTGAGTGATTTCTACCTCTAAAGGCCGCTCTCACATGTTATACTGACAACAGAACATTCTCAGATGCTCCAGCAACAAACACAACCTGGGAAACCATCGGCAAGGACTTTTGCCGATAACCGATAGTTCCGGCAATCAATTATCGGTGCCGATTAATCGGCAAAACTGATACATCAAATGACCACTAATTAAAACAACATTTAAGAGATCAGTAATATGACCAGTTAATAAATAATAAAATTGATTGATTTCACAGTTGATGATTCTGGTTGAAACTTCTTGGTTCTTAGCACAAGCTTTCACATAAAAGTTTTAAGTGGCTTCAGGGTTTTGCGTTTGAAGTTCAGATGACGTCTGCTTGAATCTTCAGGAGGTAAAAGATGGGTTTCGATGGAGTGAGTGAATGTCTGGCCTCTTGGCTGGTTTTCATTAAGAGATGTTGGATCTCCTCCAGTCTGCACTAAAACACAGCGTCTATTTATTTCCCTGGCTCTCTGTCTGTCTCTGTAGATGATGTACCTGTCCGAGCTGAACTCTCAGGCTCGTGGCACTTGTGTTTGGCACAGAAACCAGAAACATCTCGTTGGTTTTCAGGAAACTGTGAAGCGGAATCAACTGACCTGAGAGAGGATGTGAACATGGAATATTAAAATATTGCCCTTAGATCGGCAGGCTTCATTTAGTCAGACGGATAAATATAATCCATTTCATCAGCACAGATGATTATATTTAAATGAATTAGTAATTGAAAGACAAATATTAATAAAACAAATAAAAATAAACAATATATATATATATATATATATATATATATATATATATATATATATATATATATATATATATATATATATATATATATATAATTTCTCTAAAACATTTTTCCATACCAACTCTAAAACAATAAGAATAAAATTAATAAAATAACAAAAAATATAAAATATAAATGTTTAGTTACTTTTGGTAGTATAAACATAACTAAATCAAAATAAAAGTTAATAAATAAAACTTTAAATAAAAATACATAAACAATAATAAATAAAAGCAAATAGTAAAAACAACAAACAAAATTAAACAATAAAATATAAAAAAGATAAGGTGATAAATTAATATAAAAATAGGTAACGGAATGTAAAGAAATGTCATGTATAAAAAATATTAATAGGATTTTTTTAGTTTATAATAATAATAAGCCAATTATGTTGCATTAATTCAATTAAAAGTACAGTAAAAGCTCAAACAAGTGAAGCATTATTACCATTTAAAATTAATTTCCCATGTGAATATCTGTTAAAATGTATATGTTATGTATGTATCCCTTTGTTCCCTGGAGGAGTCACGTCAATACTGACGAATTGAGGATTTCACTAAAAAGACCAATCTACTTTAAGTGTAAACTAAATATGTCAGGGAACATTGGCATGAGATGATTGCATCCAGCTTCCGCTGATCGCAGCACTAGTAAATATAGGCAGCAGGTGCAGAGCATACTCAGGTTTTCACAGAGAAGTCAAGCCGGTCACTCGGCCGCTCAGTGATAGTACAGCAGCCGTGGTAATCGAACGTAACCGAGACGTTCCCATTCTGTCAGTCACTAGTACAGCCCAGAATGTGCTTACCAAGTAATCACCATTTGAGATGGTTCAAGTAAAGGCGCACTGCTAACAACTCTAGGAAACTGATATGCCAGTGCAGATGGGGCCCGTCCACACACCTGACACCACATGCCCGTTGTTCGTAGCACCCCAGCCGGTGGTGGAGTCATCTGTGTGTACCTCAGCATGCCTGGAGACCTGTTCCAAGGGCACTCGTGCCCGGAGAATCTCAAGGTCTGACCACAGGGTGAAGGACTGGCAGCAGACCGCTGTGGACATGGACCCATGCAGTGAGTGTCATGCTGCCACACTCACCGCGGGACTCGGTCATGAAGCCAGTGCTGAAGCGGTTCATATGAAACAGCCCCAGTGGCGCGAATACAGCTGTCATATGCTCCAGGAGCCTCTGAAATAGTTTCAGTGAGACCACTGTGCTGCCCTTGAATGTATTTAAGCAGTTCAACACCGACTGAGCACGTTCCTCTGGAAGCATGTTGTATGTTCGACCGAATCCAACTCCATACCATTAGAAGAGATCCTCTCCATGAGGTCAATTTGCTCTTTTCCCAGGTGACTGACAGTGACTGACCGAAAGGGAATACTATGTATTCCTGTGTTCAAACTGAATTTTCAGCATCATTACTCCAGTCTTCAGTGTCACATGATCCTTCACAAGTTCATCAGTTGTGCTGCCCAAAGAAACAAAAAAGAAACAGTGACACACACACACACACACACACACATGCAATATATATATATATATATATATATATATATATATATATATATATATATATATATATATATATATTTTTTTTTTTTTTTCAGGATTCACAGATGAATAGAACGTTCAAAAGGTCAGCATTTATTTAAAATACAGATATTTAGTAAAATTATAAGTGTCTTTACTGTCACTTTTGATCAGTTTAATGCAGCCTTAATTAATAAAAGCATACATTAAAAAAAAAAAAAAAAAAAAAAAAAAGGTTTTCCATGATCCT
Organism: Carassius auratus; assembly: GCF_003368295.1. NCBI lineage: Eukaryota > Metazoa > Chordata > Actinopteri > Cypriniformes > Cyprinidae > Carassius > Carassius auratus. Next base: position 159,914 of record NW_020527570.1, on the reverse strand, counting down.
CGTTGGATGGTGGCCAGCTCTGTGTACTCTGAGGTTATGACTGAAGTAATGGATGTGGCTTATTAAACGTGTTTGCTGGTTAAAGACTCATTTTGCTATACTCCAGCACACTGTTTTGTCCTCATGTAACTGCAAACTTCTCCCACATGACACAAAGACCATGAAAGCCAATTAGGCATATGAAAGCTTGTGTGTTTGCTACACGTGGAGGCTGATGGAGGTCTGACAGAGCTCTAGAGAGAGATGCTGTAATTCACATCAATGGATAATATGTATAGAGCCATGCTAATTAGCAGCAGGGATATCAGACAGCGGTGCTGATTAATGAGGGCGCGACATTAGACTCTGAATCTCTGTTGTCATCTCAACAATCCTCTCCAACAAGAGCTGGCCAGTTTACACACACACACACACTGAGAGAGATTGGAGTTGTCACCTGGCACCTTCATCATCCGGTCACCACCCTGCGCTCTGATTGGCTGCTGTGTTGGGCGCTCGCTCTGATTGGCCACTCCTGTCGGACAGACTCTGGCAGTGTTGTGAGTTAATTAATCTCTCTCTCAGATCTCCTGATGAATTTAATCTTGTATAATAGAAGTTCACGGCCCCAGAATGCAAATGTGGCCGGCGGCGGTGACCGCATCTCGACAACACGACGCCCCATGGTCTATTTGCAAATAAGCTTCCTCTCAAATCTGAATATCATTAGACTAAACAGTATGAATAAACAACAAGATATACGACCTGCTCCTCAGATCAGCAACAACGAGTGGCTTTAAATCAAGGATATAAGCGCAGAGAAGGACAGGGCGTTATTTCAGCCCAACGTGTGAAATAATATGTATATACATATATAGAGAGAGAGAGAGAGAATAAGGTAAAATTCTGACGGCTTGTAAATATTGCTGTTTAATATGTTTTCTAAAACATTTGGTCTATAGAGAAAGATGAATATAGTAATTCAATAATAGTCAATAATACAGTAATACAATAATAAAAACCAAAATATGGTTATCGATCTAAACTCTTAATGCAATGCAACAGCTGGCTCATTTGCCTCTATGTTTATTCATATTTTAAAGACATTATGAAAGTTGATGATGTTGATGATCTAATAAAGACTCTCAAAAGCCCACGTCTGATTACTCACAACACATGAGTGTCATACTGGGGAAATGCTTCCGATGTTTTCATGAGTTGATTGATTTGATGAAGCTGAACTGGGATCTCTGAAGCATTTCTAACAGCAGTCCTACCTAAAAACCAGGCTGTGTATTGATTTGAGATGATCTTGCTGAAAACAGATTAAGGCAGTCTGAGCTGGTCTGTGATGATTTGAACTGGTCTGGTTTTGCTGGTTACTGGTCATGTTGAAGGAATAGCCAGACCGGTTCAAATCAAAGCAGTCACCCAGTTGAGTTTTCCTATTTTCAAATTCATTCAGCTGATCTTGGGGTCTAGCGGTAGCACATTTAGCATAGATCATTTAAACTGATTAGACTGTTAGCATCAAACTCAAAAATGACTTAGATTTTTCCTATTTAAAACTTGGCTCCACCTTGACACCTCTCCAAAATTACCATATCTTGAACTTACAATGCCTAGTTTTACTATGCATAACCTCATCTGCATATCATTTCCATACATATTCCCTTCCATATGACACCATATTTAACATGGTTAAAGGCACAAGACATTAAGGAAATATGAGATATGGAGATATTCCATTTGTGCCATACACAATTTGTATATATATAAAACAAATCTTCCTATATGCTTGTTATGTTTTAACAAAAATATATCAAAATCCATAAAAAATAAATAAATAAAAAAAACAGTTTTAATAGTTCTGAGATAAACATTTTAGATAAGAGTTGGTCTCATTCTTTTCCACTGGCACAAGATATTATCACTGGACCTATTCAACCTGACAATGGGCCGTTGGACCACTGAATCCAGCAGTGTCTGTCCTAATATCGAAGTGCACATCATTGATCATTGTTCTCACTAAACTGTTTCTCATAGCATGAGATCTGCATTTTAGTTTAACGATGAATTATTGTGCATCTATGGCACTCCTCGCTGTCATTAAAACAGCACGCCACAGGAAAGTGATCACGCACATCCACTAAATATGTCTAAATTCATAGAATTTGTGTTTAACTTTTGCATTATGACTTTATGTTTTTCAGTGCCTATCTCAATTAATGAGAGAGTGGAATATTAAATTTAAATGTGTATATCAAAATGAAAACAGATTTTAAAATCATTGCTTTCTCAATTACTTAAACACCAGGAAAAAGAGTGCATACGCATGATCTAGAATATCAGTAAGGTCTGTACATATGTACGCCAAGTGTATTTTTATAAATCCCGATATGTGCGTGGAAAATTGGGTATGCGATTTCTACGCA